>NW_027650444.1:0-82670 GCF_965287045.1 Carcharhinus amblyrhynchos | reverse complement strand
GGCACTGGAATACAGTGCTGGGAAATATGTACACATTCAGAGTCCCATAAAGTTCCCTACATCGCCCTGTGGCTCACAGAGACATAGGGATGGTAGTCACACTTGAACCGTGCAGATGCCTACTAATCCCAGTGTCTCTGTGCTACAGGGTATGGAGGAATAATTTATTACCTGACTCTCTGATGTCTATACTTCCCCCACACTGTATTCTATACTGTGCAGTAGGACTGTACTGTACTACAGGACATAAGGAAAGAGTTATTTACCTTGTGACTCTCTGTAGAGGATCCCATCCTTTACTTCTGCTGGCCTCAAAACAATTCTCCTTGCATCATTTCCGCGCCGTGCCGATTTATTATTGGTTGCTGGTTGACTCGCCCACTTTGTCTTTTAGTGGGGGAGGGAAAAGGGAATTGTTCAGAATGCCACTGGCAGCAACACAAGTGCCAACTGTTGTCGTTTTTTAAAAAATTAAATATCTAAGCTGATTTCACTTCTCCATCTTTCAGGAACAGGACTTGTGTGTAAAGTTCCAAGTTTAGAGTCATTCTTTTAGCTTTAGTTGGCTGATATCTTGTGTGACTCTGTTAATTAATAAATGATTGTGGCCAGAACTGTGGGATGCTGTTTTTTTTAACTAAATTTTATCAAACTTATGGAGTCTCTTGCAGCTTTTTTTGGGGGGGGGCTCTTCTCGTGCTCGGTTGTGGTGTGAAATGAACAATAACTAAAAACAAAATAAATTATTTAAAGCTTAAAATGTCCCTCCCCCCGCCCCCGGCTGCCATCTTTGTGGGGGGTGGTGTTCAATATAAACGGCTCGGTTCTGTTGTCCGGACGACTCCTGATCCTTTTCTTCCCCTCTTCTTCTTTCTGAACGCGGTGAATTGGCTGCAGATTAAATAGGATTTTTTATTTCCCTCCCCCCCGAAGCCGAGCTTTAGCCCGAGTTCGGCCCGTTGCCAAGGCCGCCCGCCATCTCGTTGCGGGGCAAAGCCCCCTTCTCCGCTTCTGATCACTTGGTCACACCTCAGGGTCGGGGAGGAGAAAAGCGATAACTCGACGTGTGTGGGAGGAGAGGGTAGAAACAGCGGATCTCACCCCTTAAAAATAATTCTTAAACCCCTCAACAGTGGTGGTGGTGGTAGGGGAGTAAACAAACGACCGCCATCTTATTGCGGGGCAACGTTTCTCTGGACCACTCTCTTCTCGTCACTCGGTCACACCTCAAGGTCAGGGAGGAGAATGGATGTTTTTGATGTGAGTGGGTGGAGAGGGTAGAAAAGCGGATCTCACCCGCTAAAAATTCTTTAACCCCCCCCCTCAACGTTGGAGATAAACAAACAGCCGCCATCTTGTTGCGGGGCAAATTTCCCCCCCCCTCCGCTGCTGATTACTTGGTCACACCTCAAGGTTGGGGAGGAGAATGGATGTTTTTGACGTGAGTGGCAGGAGAGAGTATAAAAGCGTTTATTGACGCGAATCTTGCCCCCTAAAAATAATTCAAAACCCCTCGACCGTAGTGACGGGGGGGGAGGGGCGGTGGTGAGAAAATGGCCGCCATCTTTGTGCGGGGTGTCGCCATCTTGTTGTGGGGCAAAGTTTCTCTGGACAGCTCTCTTCTGGTCACTGGGTCACACCTCAAGGTCGGGGAGATTCAAGAATATTTCGATGTGTGCGGCAGGAGAGAATATAAAAAAATGACTGGCGCTGTTCCCTCTCCCCGAAATATCACTTACAAGGATCCTCAAAGATGGGATAAACAAGTGACCGCCCTCTTTGTGCGGGGCAAAGTCTCCTCCCAAGACCTCTCCTAGTTAGTCCAGGTGAGAGCGAAGTGGAAGGATATTTCTATATTCGGAGCGACAATGTCCCAGCGTTGAATGGGGCTGCTTTCCTACCGAAACATAAAATTTAAAGCCCGTCATCTGTGGGGGTGGGGGGGTTTAAACAAATACCCGGCATGTTTGTGCGGGGCGTCGCCATCTTATTGCGGGGTAACGTCTCTCCCTGAGCCACTCCTGGCTCTCTTCTGATCACACCTCAAGGTGGTGGGGGAAGGAGAAATGATATCTCGATGTGTCTGGTGTGGTCAGAGTTATAAAGGAGTTTACTCGGGACATTCTCCCTCTTCCCGAAAAAAAATCACTTGAAGTCCCTCCAAGACGGGATAAACAAACACCTGCCATCTTGTTGCGGGGCGCCGCCATATTTGTGCGGGGCACAGGTCGAGCACATTGGCCTTTTTTTGGGAAAAGATTTCTTTTCTCGTTTTTCCTGACAGGGAATAAAAAAATTGGAGCCTCTGTCCGTGCGGAGAAGGAATGAAAGCGGAGAATGGATTTGAAAAAAATAAGATTAGCGTCTGACGTACTGCGATGGCGTGATGACATAAGCGGGCGACGTCGTGCGTCTGCGGCTTTGGGAGGCTGTGAGGCGATACAGGTAAGCAGTCAGTGGGGGGAGAGGGGAGTCTGAATTGGGGTCTAATATAGTCCAAACCCCCTTCTGTCAGTGCTGGCTGTTCATTCTGTTATTGCCCTGCCCCACTGTCTACCTGTTGTCCCTTGTTGGGACCCTTCCCCCACTCTCAGCTGCCTCAACAGCTTATTCTACTGACCCTCCTCTCTTCCCCTCCCATGGAGGGGCTTTTCAAAGGTTTTTCCCTTTGCCCCACTCTCTGCCCCAGGGGTTGCACCTTGAGGCTGCTGCAACGATTTACCTGCTCCAAGTGCTTTCTATTCTGGGGATCTAATTTCACTTGTTACTGTCGCATGGATTGGGATACAGTGAAAAGTATTGGGTTTGATTGATTGGGATACAGTGAAAAGTATTGGGTTTGATTTATTATTGTCACACGGATTGGGATACAGTGGGAACAGTATTGGCTTTGATTTATTATTGTCACACGGATTGGGATACAGTGGGAACAGTATTGGCTTTGATTTATTATTGTCACACGGACTGGGATACAGTGGGAACAGTATTGGCTTTGATTTATTATTGTCACATGGATTGGGATACAGTGGGAACAGTATTGCTTCTTGCACGCTTATACAGATAAGATTCTTCATAGAGTAGGGAAGGAGGAGACGATGCAGAATATAGTGTTCCAGTCATAGTTCGGGCATTTTTTTGCATGTTATACATACAGTTCATGCAGTATTGAATTGATTATTGTTAGTGTGTTGGGATACAGTGAAAAGTATTATCTCTTGCGTGCTGTATAGAATCACTACTGCACCCACAGTGGCCAGATTCTGATTCCACACAGTATTTTGCATTTAACAAAAACAGAAAATGCTGCAAAATCTCAGCAGCTCTGATAGAATCTGTGGGGAGAGAATAGATCCAACATTTTGAGTTTGGATGACTCTTTTTGGAGTTCTAATGGTTTTTCCAATTTTTTTTATATATACAAAGCCTTTGCTCAGTGGGGTAGTGTGTTGTGAAGTGCTGAACTATCAAAGGTGCAGTCTTTTAAATGAGATTAAGTTTAAAGTTATTTAGTAGGCTTACATTAACACTGCAATGAAGTTCCAGTAAAATCCCTGAATCGCCACACACTGGCGCCTATTCGGGTACACTGAGGGAAAATTTAGCTTGGCCAATGCATCAAACCAGCATGTCTCTCAGACTGAGGGGAAACCGGAGCACCCGGAGGAAACCCACGCAGACACAGGGAGAGTGTGCAGACTCCACACAGACAGTGACCAAGCTGGGAGCTGAGCCTGGGTCCCTGTGAGGCAGCAGTGGTAACCACTGTGTTAAGCTGTTAAGATGTGGAGATGCCAGCGTTGGACTAGGGTAAGCACAGTAAGAAGTCTCTCAACACCAGGTTAAAGTCCAACAGATTTATTTGGCACTAGCTTTCAGACTCTCGGGCTCCTTCATCAGGTGAGTTAGGACCTGGGTTCACAGTCACTTAAGTTTCCTTTGTACTTTTCGTTTCTGTTCGGGCCATTCCGCCTCCTTTTGGGGAGCTGCCCCCTTTTTCTTTGTCCGAATGTAATTTAAGTTTGTTTACTTGGTTTGATCCGAAAGACCCCCCCCCCCCCACAATGAAGGAGCCTGAGACTCCAAAAAGTAATGCCAAATAAACCTGTTGGACTTTAACCTGGTGTTGTGAGACTTCTTACTGTTACCAAGCTGTTAAACCAAAATTCCGTGTGCTCTGCCACGTGAAAAGTCCCATTAGACAGTTTTGAACAACGACGGGTAAGTTATCAATGTTGTTTCTCATAGAATAATAGAGTCATAGAGGTTTGCAGCATGGAAGCAGGCCCTTCAGCCTTTTTTTTTAAACGCCTAACCTAGGGGAAGGTAGTGGAAGCAGATACGTAGTGACTTTTAAGGGGCGTCTTGACAAGTACATGAATAGGATGGGAATAGAGGGATATGGTCCCCAAAAGGGTAGAGGGTTTTAGTTAAGTCGGGCAGCATGGTTGGTGCAAGCTTGGAGGGCCGAAGGATCTGTTCCTGTGCTTTAAGTTTCTTTGTTCTTTAGTCCCAATTGCCCACATTTGGCCCATATCTCTCTTGCCCATCTTACCCATGTAAGTGTCTAAATGCTTTCTAAAAGACAAAATTGTACCTGCCTCTACTACTGCCGCAGGCAGCTTGTTCCAGATACTTGCCAATCTGTGAAAAAATTGCCCCTATGGACACTTTTGTATCTCTCCCCGCTCACCTTAAACCTATGCCCCCTACCTTTGGGAAAAGATATTGACTATCTAGCTGATCTATGCCCCTCATTATTTTATAGACTTCTATAAGATCATCCCTAAGCCTCCTACGCTCCGGGGGAAAAAGCCCCAGTCTATCCTTATAACTCAAACCATCAAGTCCTGGTAGCATCCTAATAAGTCTTTTGGTCAATCTTCTGGTCACTATTTATCCCTCAAAGTCACAAAATTATCAAATTGATATGAATGGCACAGTGTTTAGCGCTGCTACCTCACAGTGCCAGGGACGATTCCTGGCTTGGGTGACTGTGTGTGTGGAGTTTGCACATTTTTCCAGTGTCTATGTGGGTTTCCTCCGGGTGCTCCAGTTTCCTCCCACACTCCAAAAGATGAACAGGTTAGGTGGATTGGCCACGCTAAATTGCTTTAGTGTCCAATGATGTGCAAGTTAGGGGGATTAGCCCAGGTATATGTGCAGGGTTACAGGGGTTGGCGGGGGGTCGGGAAGCTTGGGTGTGATGTTCTTTCGGAGAGTTACTGCAGACTTGTTGGGCCAAATGGCCTCCTTCTGCACTCCAGGGATTCTAATTTACAACACTAGTGTTTGTGGGAGTTTCCTGTGTGTAAACTGGCTCCTGCTTCCCTAATTCAAACATGTTTCATTGGCTGTAAAATGCTTCTGGATGTCTGGAAAGCTGCTACCCAATGCAAGTATTTTTCACCTTTATCACTTCATAGGATCCCTACAGTGCAGGATGAGGCCATTTGGCCCATTAAGCCTGCACCAACCACAATCCCACCCAGCCCCTATCTCTGTAACCCCATATATTTACCCTAGCTCGTCCTCCTGACACTAAGGGGCAATTTAGCATGGCCAATCCACCTAACCCACACATTTTTGGGAGTGTAGAAGGAAAGAACATAAGAACATAAGAAATAGGAGCAGGAGTAGGCCTTCGAGCCTGCCGCGCCATTCAATAAGATCATGGCTGATCTGTCGTGTCTCAGTTCCACATTCCCGCCCTCTCCCCATAACCCTTAATCCCCTCTCTTATCAAAAACCCATCAACCCGCGTCTTAAAAATGTTTAGCGAGGTAGCCTCCACCACTTCAACGGGCAGAGAATTCCAGAGATTCACCACCCTTTGAGTGAAGAAGTTCTTCCTCAACTCCGTTCTAAACCATCCCCCCTTTATCTTGAGGCTGTGCCCCCTAGTCCTACTGTCCTTTCTGAGCGGGAAGAGTCTCTCCACCTCTATCCTATCCATCCCATTCATCATCTTATATGTCTCAATGAGATCTCCCCTCATTCTTCTAAACGCTAACGAGTACAATCCTAGTTTATTCAGCCTCTCCTCATAGCTCAACCCCCTCAACTCCAACATCAGCCTAGTAAACCTCCTCTGCACTCCCTCCAAGGCCAAAATATCCTTGCGTAAGTACGGCGCCCAAAACTGCACACAGTACTCCAGCTGCGGCCTCACCAATGCCTTATATAGCCACAGCAAGACCTCCCTACTTTTATATTCAATCCCCCTCACTATGAAGGCCAGCATCCCATTCGCCTTCCTGACCACCTGCTGCACCTGCAAGCTGGGTTTTTGCGACTCGTGCACAAGGACCCCGAGGTCCCTCTGCACCGTCGCTTGCTGCAGTTTTTCTCCACGTAAGTAATAATCCTTCCTACCATTATTCCTACCAAAGTGGACCACCTCGCACTTGCCAACATTAAATTCCATTTGCCAGTTCCTGGCCCATTCGCCCAGCCTATCTAGATCTTTCTGTAGACTCTCCACACCCTCCACGCAATTTTGTGCAGACTCCATACAGACAGTGACCCAAGCCAGGAATCGAACCCAGGTCCCTGGCGCTGAGGCAGCAGTGCTAACCACTGTGCCACCCTGAGTCATAAGCTGTGATAATAAAAGCAGAATGTACTGGATTAACTCTGGCAGCATCTCTGGAAAGAGAAACAGTTAAAGTTTCGAGTCCAGATGACTCCTTCATGAGCCATGATTGGCTTCCACTCTCAGATTGAGCACATGATCAGTGTCTGTTTCAGTGCAGCCCTAAGGCAGTATTTCACTGTGGGTGCTGTCTTTATTAAACTGAGGCCCTGTCTATCTGCTCATGAGGCTCATCTTGTCCTAAAGTAGCAAAGTTGTCCTTGAGTCTAAAACCGCCAAAGCTTTCGTAAGTTAGAAGAGAGTCATGGAAACAGGCCCTTTGGCCCAACTTGTCCATGCCACCCAGATTTTGCCACCAAGCTAGTCCCAATTGCCTGTCTAAATGCTTTTTAAAAGACAATTATACCTGCCTCTACTACTGCCTCTGGCAGCTTATTCTAGACAGCCTCCACCCTCTTACCTTAAACCTATGCCCTCTAGTTTTAAACTCCCCTACCTTTGGGAAAAAATATTGACTATCTAGCTGATCTGCACTTCTCATTATTTTATAGGCATTGATAAGATCAGCCCTAAGCCTCCTGCGCTCCAGGGAATAAAAGGTTCCAGTCTATCCAGCCTCACCTTATAACTCAAACCATCAAGTCCCAGTAGCATCCTAGTAAATATTTTCTGCACTCTTTCTAGTTTAATAATATCCTTTCTATAATAGGGTGAGCGGATTATTCGCAATATTCCAAGGGTGGCCTTACCAATGCCTTATGCACCTTCAACAAGACGTCCCAACTCCTGTGTTCAGTATTCTGACCAGTGACAGCAAGCATGCTGAATGCCTCCTTCACCACCCTGTCACCAACTTGCATTTTTGTAGAGCCTTTTCAGGGCATCTTTGTAGTCAATGAAGCACTTTTAAAGTGTAATCATATAATCCCAATAGTGCAGACTGGCCATCTTCAGCATCAACTCAGCATCTTACCCAGGCCCGCACCCCAACCGGCTGGATTCTCGTAACTTCTAATCCACCATACCTGCACTAAAGGGCAATTTAGCATGGCCAATCCACCTAACCTGCGTGTCTTTGGACTGTGGAAGGGAGCCGGAGCACCTGGAGGAAACCCACGCAGACACGGGGAGAATGTGCAGACTTTGCACAGACAGTGACCCAAGGCTGGAATTGAACCTGGATCCCTGGCATCGTGAGGCAGCAGTGCTAACCACTGTGCCAAGGATGTAGGCAGTGGGCTAGCCGTGCTCCCAGAAACAGCAATGATCAGGTTTTAGCAATGTTGGTTGAATGATAAATAATGACCAGAATACTAGGGTGAATTCTCTTTCCTGTCAACTTTATAGGATGCTTTGCATCAAATGGCAAGGACAGGCTTGGTTTAACATTTGTCTGAAAAATGGCATCGTCAACAGTGCAGCACTCCACTCGCTCTGTACTGCTCAGGGAGTGCTAACCAAGATTGCTGCCTCTGACTAGGGGTCTGTAACTGGCCACCCAATGAGCCAAGGTTTAGCATGTATGAATACAGCTTTGTTTGACATGTTATTTGGCAGTGTATTATGCCCTATTATGGCAGTATATTATGGTGGTTATGTAGATTTTTTTTATCAAAAAAAAACACCCAATAATTACTTCAGAATTGTGGCTGGATGATGAATGCTTCATCGTCTTTTGAGAGGTATCTTTGTTTTCTAAGTAGTCCTTTTGACTTTCTCCCTCCTTGCCCCACCTCTGGTGAACAAACCGCGCTGCCATTTTACCTTGCTGCTGGTATTGTGTTGATTATTTTTGGATGTTTAAGTGGCACGGTGGCACATTGGTTAGCACTGCTGCCTCAGCACCAGGGATCAGGGTTCAATTCCAACCGTGGGTCACTGACTGTGTGGAGTTTGCACATTTTTAAAATTTATTTATTAATATCACAAGTAGGCCTAAATTAATACTCCTGCACTGTAGGGATTCTATTCACAGCTGAGTTGAGAATTGTCAAGTGTCTCCTAACTGGAAGCTGAAGTGGGATTAGAGCTTTATACACTCAGTATTACAGCACAGACCAGGCCATTTGGCCCACTTTGGGTCTCTCGTCATAGTTTGTGTTTTGCACAGGGCCCTCTAGCCCCAGATCATGTAACACTGCAATGAAGTTGCTGTGAAAATCTCCTAGTCGCCACACTCTGGCGCCTGTTGGGGTACGCTGAAGGAGAATTTAGCACGGCCAATGCACCTAACCAGCACGTCTTTTGTAGGAGGAAACCGGAGCACCCGGAGAAAACTTGTGCAGATATGGGGAGAATGTGCAGAATCCACACACACTGACCCACGCTGGGAGTCGAACCTGGGTCCGTGGTGCTGTGAGGCAAGAGTGCTAACCACTGGGTTACCTCTGGGTGCTCCGCTTTCCTCCCACATTCCAAAGATGTGTGGGTTAGGTGGATCGGCCATGCCAGTTGGTGTCAGGTGATTTGCAGGGTAAATACGTGGGGTTTAGGGGATAGGGCCTGGGTGGAATTGATTCCAGTGCAGGTTTTGCACTATAGGAGTTCTATATTGGTTCCAAAAGGACAGTGTGGTACAAGCAATATGCTTTTCTGAAGAAGTGGCCTTCCTCCACATAAATATAATGCCCTGTGCTATGAAACCAACCTGTGGGTGGTATAACATTTGGGACCAGCTAATGGGATAGGAAGCACAGGCTGATGCCTGATATTGTGTGAGGGCTTTGCGAAAAGTGTGGGTAATTGGACAGTTCATATAATTAACAGGAGCATGGTGGGTTGTGTAATATTTGAATGTTCGTGTACTGATACTGATGGGGTTACTTGATCTGAGGCTGGAGGGGCCTGTACAAAACATAAACTATGATGAGAGACCAAGATGGGCCAAATGGCCTGGTCCGTGCTGTAACACTGTACAAAGCTCTAATCCCACTTCAGCTTCCAGTTAGGAGGCACTTGACAGAATTCTTAACTCAGAGCTGTGGATAGTCAGTCATAGAATCAGTGCAAAAGGAGGCCATTCAGCCCATTGAGTCTGCACCAACCACAATCCCACCCAGCCCCTATTCCCGTAACTCCACACACTTACCCTGCTAGTCCCTGTGACACTAAGGGGCAATTTAGCATGGCCAATCCACCTAAACCTCACGTATTTGGATTGTGGGAGGAAACTGGAGCGCCTGGAGGAAACCCAGACGGACACAGGGAGATCATACAAATTCCACACGGACAGTGACCCAAGACCAGAATTGAACCTGGGTCCCTGGCACTGTGATGCCATAGTGCCACCATACTGCTGCTGTGCCAGCATGCCATCCCATAAAATTGGGCCATTGGGTATATTCAAGTTTGGGATTGATTATAAACTTGGGAATTAAGGAGAATTTATGAAAAGTAACCAGAAAGCTTGCTTGATATGTGAAACTATTTGGGCAGAAAGTTTTGGAGGTTAGGCATGATCACCAGTGGGGAGCTAGCAAAGGGTGGGTTGGAATATGAGAGGGATATTTGACATGTTGACTAAAAAGATGGGCATGGCCTTTTGATGTCGCAATATGTTTCACTGCCAATAAGGTGCTATTTTGGAGTGTAGCCACTTGTGATATAGGAACAGAAGTCGGCAAATTCAGCCCTTCGAGCCTGCTCCGCCATTTAATTAGATCATGGCTGATCTCTCCCTGGTCCCAAATCCACCTCCCCACCTGTCCCTTATATTCTCTCATCCATTTTTTTATTAGAAACGTATCTACCTCCTCCTTGATACCATTCAATGATTCAGTCTCCTGCGCTATGGGGCAATGAATTCCACAATTCACTACCCTCTACGAGAAGTAGTTCCTCCTTATGTCAGTTTTAAATCTACTGCCTCTCGACCTATATCTTTGATCTTTTGTTGAAGATTGCAGTGTAAGGGAGTGTATTGGCCAGTTGTATACAGCAAGATCCCACACAAAAATAAATACTAGATTTTTTTTGGAATAAGGGATAAATATTGGCCAGAGATCCTGGGACAATACAGCCTTCTTTGAAACAGTGGCCGTGGGATTTTGTTTTCTTGTTTAACTGAGACAGCTGGAAAAACAGCAGCTTTGAAAATGCAGCACACCCTCCACTGCATGGGGCTTGAACCCGTACCCTGTTGACTCAGAGGCAAGACCAACTGAACCACAGCTGACATGTCAACAGGAGTGGGGAATGCTGTAAACTAGTTCAGGATTGATCAGATTGTGAACCAGCCTCCCACCCATTGAGTGTGTCTACACTTCCTGCTGCCTTGGCAAAGCAGCCAGAATAATTTAGGTCCCCGCGTACCCTAGACATGCACTCTTCCACCTTCTTCCGTTGGGGTAAAAGATACAAATTTTGAGGTCATGTACCAACTGACTCAAGTCCAACTTCTTCCCTGCTGCCATCAGATCCCTAAATGGACCTACCTTGCATTAAGTTGATTTTTCTCTACATCCTAGCTATGACTGTAACACTACATTCTACACTCTCCTTTCCTTCTGTATGAACGGTATGCTATGTATGTATAGCGCGCAAAAAGCAATACTTTTCACTTCACCCCAATACATGTGACAATAATAAATCAACCACTTCCTTTATCTCACCCACTGTGGGCGAGTTAACCATTGGCACCTTATATCTCCAGGAAGTCCCTTCCTCAATCCCTCTTGGCTTCAGTCTGCTAGGTTGGTGGAGGGGGGTGGGGGGGAGGATACACAATCCAAAACAGTTTATGATTGGGCTGTCTGCAGCTTTACAGTGCCCGTCCTCCTATTCACACCCCTCCATGTCCTGTCTTCGTAACCTCCTGCAATGTGCATCCACCCACTTCAACTCGCCATTGGTGGCCATGCTCTCAGTTACTGGAGCCTGAAGTTCTGGAATTCCCTCCCTGAAGTTCTCTGCCTCTCCTACTCCTCCTCAACACCTTGATCGAGTTTTTGGTTCCTGCGCTGATATTTCCTTTGTGGCTTGGTGTTAAAAGTCTGATCTCAAAGAATCCCTACAGTGCAGGAGGAGGCCATTCGGCCCACTGAGCCTGCACCAACAACAATCCCACTCAGGCCCCATCCCCATAACACCATGTGTTTAAAATTTATTTATTCATGTCACAAGTCGGTTTACATTAACACTGCAGTGAAGTTACTGTGAAAATCCTCTTGTCGCCACACTCTGGTGCCTGTTTGGATGTACCAAGGGAGAATTTAGCATTGCCGATTCACCTAACCAGCATTGTGCAGTTTTGGGCGCCATACTTACGCAAGGATATTTTGGCCTTGGAGGGAGTGCAGAGGAGGTTTACTAGGCTGATGCTGGAGTTGAAGGGGTTGAGCTATGAGGAGAGGCTGAATAAACTAGGCTTGTACTCGTTAGAGTTTAGAAGAATGAGGGGAGATCTCATTGAGTCATATAAGATGATGAATGGGATGGATAGGATAGAGGTGGAGAGACTCTTCCCGCTCAGAAAGGACAGTAGGACTAGGGGGCACAGCCTCAAGATAAAGGGGGGACGGTTTAGAACGGAGTTGAGGAAGAACTTCTTCACTCAAAGGGTGGTGAATCTCTGGAATTCTCTGCCCGTTGAAGTGGTGGAGGCTGCCTCGCTAAATATTTTTAAGACGTGGGTTGATGGGTTTTTGATAAGAGAGGGGATTAAGGGTTATGGGGAGAGGGCGGGAATGTGGAACTGAGCCACGACAGATCAGCCATGATCTTGTTGAATGGCGGGGCAGGCTCGAGGGGCTAGATGGCCTACTGCTCCTATTTCTTATGTTCTTATGTTATTTGAACTTAGCCTGCTAATCCCCTGACCCCAAAGGGCAATTTGGAAAGCACAGTGGCACAGTTACTAAGTTGACACTTGACATCAGCAGGGTAAATATGGGGGGTTAGGGGGATAAGGCCTGGTGGTGTTGTTGCAGGCTCGAAGGGCCAAATGGCCTCCTTCTGCACTGTAGGGATTCTGTGAATTTAGCATGACCAATCCATCTAAGCTGTCCATCTTTGGAGTATGGGAGGAAACCGGAGCACCCAGAGGAAACCCACGCAGACACAGTGAGAATGAGCAGACTCCACACGCACGGTGACCTGAGCCGGAAATTGAACCTGGGTCCCTGATGCTGTGAGGCAGCAGTGCTAAACACTGATTATCTTGTCTGATAATGCTGCAGTTAAATCCTTTGGCTTGTCTTACTTTGCAATGATGCTAATATAAATGCAAATCTAATATGGAAATGAAAGACGTGCTATGTAAATGTTGGAGTGGTATTCTGCTGAGCGTTTAAATAGTTGATTGACATAATAGGGCATTGTTTTCTGGGGATTTGTCCATGAGCTTTATTCTGTCTCATCTGCCAAGAATGCAATTTTTGTGTTTGCTCTGGTGTTGACAGCTGTCTGGTATCTTTATCTAAGTGTTCCTCGTGCGTATCTGTATCTGCTGAGAAATTGAATCTTGGATGATGACACAACTGAACCAAGTCCTGTTGTTTCTTTATCTTCCCCACTCCCTTGCACTTGTTTTCATATTTGATCAGCATTGGAAGGCAGGAGGTTTGCTTCCGAGTTTAAAGTGTCGCAAGTAAGTTTACGTTAACACTACTGTGAAAATCCCCTGGTCGCCACACTCCAGCACCTGTTTAGGTACACAGAGGGAGAATTTAGCATGGCAAATGCACCTAACCACCATGTCTTTTGGACTGTGGGAGGAAACCGGAGCAGACACTGGGAGCACATTCAGAATCCGCACAGACAGTGGCCCAAGCCGGGAATCGAACCTGTCTCCTTGATGCTCTGAGGCAGCAGTGCTAACCGCTGTACCATTCAGCCAGAGTGTACTTCCAACCAGAGTTAGCAATCCTGAGCTGGGATTAGGGGTAATTTATTAGCTTGGGTAGATGACTGGCTGATGGACAGAAGACATAGTCAGGATAAATGCAAGAAGTAACTAGTGGGATGCCACAGGGTTTGGTCAAAGAAGAAAGAAAATTAAAGCACAGGAACAAGCCCTTTGGCCCTCCAAGCCTGCAGCAACCATGCTGCTAGATTTAACTAAAACCCCCTACCCTTCTGGGGACCATATCCCTCTATACCCATCCTATTCATGTACTTGTCAAGACGCTCCTTGAAAGTGACGACTAAATCTGCTTCCAGTACTACCTCTGGCAACGAATTCTAGGTACCCACCATTCTGTGTAATGCCTCATACATCTCCTTTAAACCTATGCCCCCTATGTCCTTGGGGCCCCAGCTATTTACAATCTATATTAATGACTTGGCTACAGGGATAGAAGGCTCTATAGCCAAATTTGCACTCGAGACAAAAATAGGCGGGACTGTGAGTCGCAATGAGAAAATAAGAACTTTACAGATGGATATAGATAGGTTAGGAGAGTGGGCCAAAACGTGGCAGATGGAGTTTAATGTGGATAAGTGTGACATAATGCATGAAAAATGAGAAGGCGACTCATTATCTAAATTGGGAGAGACTTCGGGATGTCCCAGTGCAGAAAGATCTGGGTGTCCTCATTCATTAGTCACAGAAAATTAGCAGCAGGTAATAAAGCGAGTGGAATGTTGGCATTTATAGCTAAAGGAATAGAATACAAAGGTAAGGAAGTATTGGTGTAGTGCAGTGAAGGCTGGCCTACACTGAATATTGTTATTCAGTTGCCTACACTGTCTGTGTTATCCTTTGACAGTCTCGATTACCTGTTAGTGTCGGGCTATTGTCACTCCCTGTATATTCTGTGCCTGCCCATCTTACTCTACTTCACCTGGCAAAGGTGCAGCACCCTGAAAGCTCGTGATTTCATATAAACCTGTTGGACTATAACCTGGTGTCATGTGACCTCTCATCATGTCCACCCCAGTCCAACACTGGCATCTCCACATCCTATCTGAGGAAGGATGTTCTTGCTGTGGAGGGAGTGCAGAAAGTTTACCAGACTGATTCCTGGGATGGTGGGACTGATGTATGAGGAGAGAGTGTGGGTTAGGATTGTATTGATTGGAGTTGAGAATGAGGTGGGGGGGGAATGCTAGAAACCTGTTAAAATTTTATAGGAAAGAAGTAAAGTTTATTCATTAGTCACCAGTAAAGCTTACATTAACACTGCAACGAATTACACTGAAATACCCTCAGTCGCCACACTCGGGTGCCTGTTCGGGTCAATGGAAGCCAGAGCACCCGGAGGAATCCCATGCAGACATGGTGAGAACATGCAAACTCCACACAGACGGTGACGCAAACTGGTAATCAGACCCACATCCTTAGCGCTGTGAGGCAGAAGTGCTAACCACTCTGCCACAGTGCCACCCAAATGGACTGGGCAGATGCAGGAGGGATGTTCCGAAGGTGGAGGTATCTAGTGGTCACTGTCTTAGGATAAGGGATACACCTTTAAGGACTGAGATGAGGAAAAAGTTCTTCACCCAGAGAGTAGTGGATCTGGGGAATTCATTAACACAGAAAGTAGAGGCCAGAGCACACTGATCTTGGGGCAAAAGGGATCAATGAGTATATGAGGGGGATGGGGCATAATCATAATTAATCTAGGAGCGTTCTTGAAGGGCTGAATGGCCTATTCCTCTTCTATTTTCTATATTTGAAGAGTGCTGTAGTGCTCCTTAAAGGGTGGGCACTGGTATATTAGATAGAGGGGCACGTAAAACAGTTGATGATTGGTCAGGAGAATAGGAGCATTCTTGTGCTACTTGTGGGTTGTACTGTTGTCTCTTGAATCAGAACATTCTCTCTTCCACCTTCTTCCATCAAGAAAAAGATACTAAAGTCTGAGGTCGCTTATCAACCGGCTTAAGAGCAGCTTCTTCCCTGCTGCCATCAGACTTTTGAATGGGCCTACCTCGCATTAAGTTGGCCTTTCTCTACATCTTAGCTATGACTGTAACACTACGTTCTGCACTCTCTCCTTCTCTATGCTTTGGCTGTATAATGCGCAAGAAACAATACTTTTCACTATATACTAATACATGTTTCAATAATAAATCAAAGGTTTGTGGGTTCAAGTTTCAAGACATCTGTACAAAATGCAGATGAACACTGCAGCACTGGGGGGGAGAGGGGGGGTTGGTTTTTGATGAGACTTTAAACAGACACACTACCTGCCCCCTCAGGCACAACACAAGGGCTACCGTGTTATTCTGAGGAGTGTTCTCCCCAAGAGTCCTGACCAATTCTTATCTTGCAACTTCCATCGTGTGAAAGCCAGCCTATCAGGTCATTATCACATTGCTGCTGTTTGAGTTTGTGAAAAGCGGCAGCAATTCAAGTACTTGAGGGGCTGCAAAGTGCTTTGGGACATTGGCGAACGGTGCCGTGGAACTGGAACGTTGTCTTTTCCTTCACTCCAGTTTGTTAAAGATTGTTTGTGAAAAGTAAGGAACGCCTAAATCTCCCTCAGCCTTCGAATTGCTGCGTCTGATCCCTCTGGCCTGCTCGAACTCGATCCCACTGGCTGACTATAAGTTTGTTCCCACGCTTGTGTAAGTAATCTTTTGTTGAAGAAGCCTGCATGTCCCACTTGCCGTGTGCATATGTTTGCTATTTTTAAGTGGCACTAGTGTTGAATTTAATCATTTAGCTCGCAGCTCACAACTTGTATGATGTTAACCTGAAGGTAACCTGTTCCACTGTGTGAAAAGATCTCTGATTTGTCCCTGACCTGTTGAAAAGTCGTCACCCTGAGATACCACTGCACCGTTCCTGCCACTAAGGCTTCACCTGTCTCATGAACTGCCCATCTCTCCTAGCTCTCACCTGTTGACT
This sequence comes from Carcharhinus amblyrhynchos, assembly GCF_965287045.1. Classification (NCBI taxonomy): domain Eukaryota; kingdom Metazoa; phylum Chordata; class Chondrichthyes; order Carcharhiniformes; family Carcharhinidae; genus Carcharhinus; species Carcharhinus amblyrhynchos. Next base: position 66,285 of record NW_027650444.1, on the reverse strand, counting down.
CTCTATTTTCTCTCTCTGCAGATGCAGCCAGACCTGCTGAATTTTTCCAGCATTTTCTGTTTTTGTTTGTGTATTGTGGGGTGGCACTTTGGTTAGCACTGCTACCTTACAGTGCCAGGGACCCAGGTTTGATTCCTGGTTTGGGTCAGTCTCTGTGGAGCCTGCATGTTCTGTCCGTGTCTGAGTGTTTCCTCCGGGTGCTCCGGTTTCCTCCCACAGTTTGAAAGACATGTTGGTCAAGTGCTATGGCTAAATTCTCCCTCAGTGTACCCGAGAGTGTGGCGACTGTGGCCTAACCAGCGTTCTATACAGCTGCAACATCAGACTCCAGCTTTTTATACTCTATACCCTGTCCTATAAAGGCAAGCATGCCATATGCCTTCTTCACCACCTTCTCCACCTGTGCTGCCACCTTCAAGGATTTGTGGACTTGCACACCTAGGTCCCTCTGTGTTTCTATACTCTTGATGGCCTCATCCTTCTTTAAAATGTGGATCCTGAATTGGACTAATCATAAGAAGTTGGCCTGCCGCAACTTTTTTCTCTAAAATAGACACAAGTGGCCGAGCGGCTCTGCCTGTGCTGTAACCATTCTTTGACGATATTGATGTGTGCTAACTGTCTTGTCCTCCAATTCCCTACCCCACAGGCAGCTACACGTGCAGGATGATGACTGACATGGTTGATAACCACCGAGAGAGCTGGGATTCTCTCATCTGTGCCGTGGAGAAGTATCGCAAGCAGACGGGCAACGACGTTGTCCTCCTCTCAGCCTACCGGCCCAAGCTGCAGTCCAACCTCGTCTACGCGGTCCACGGGACCGGGGCCCTCTCAGACGCCACCAAGCACTACCTGGACGACATTGCGGTTTTCCACAAAACTTCAGCCTACGCCAGCAGCGTGATCCCAGTGCACAGCAGCGGGAAAACCGCAGAGCAGGAGGCGGTGGCTCCTCAGGATGCCTTCTCCAAGAGCTACCCGTCCATCTACGGCAAGGGTGGCTTCACAGCTGCTGATCGGAGTCCAGTGGAAGCGGAGCCCATGTCAGAATGTGGCCCAGGAGTGTCAGAAGCTGATGAGAGGACAGCATCTGAAACGGAGAGAGAAGTGGACAGATGTAGCTTAACCGATCCTTCAGGTAAAGAGAGGGGAGAGTGCTGTTGATGTTTAGCACTGTGTAGTCACCCCTAATTTCCACTTTCAGCAGTGGTGAACCTTTGGGGCCCAGAAATAAGAGTGACAGCAGCTTGCATTTGTATAGCACCTTTTTAACATAGTGAGACACTTTGCAGTCTTATCAAACAAAATTTGACACTGAGCCACATGACAGATGTTGATCGTAGTGACTTATGGGGGAGGAGGGTTGGCATTGGGCAGCAGAGAGAGAGAGATTGCAGAGCTTGAGGCTGAGACCATTGAAGGTGCACCTGACAGTGGCACAGCAGTGAAAGTCTCGGTATGTGCAGGGTCCATTCATTCCTCAGAATAGACGGAGACAGCACTGGTACTTGAATTGCTTTTATTGAGCAGAATTAAAACATTCCAGAAAATGAAAAAGAGATACCGGCCAGTCCTGTGCTGGTCAAAGAACTCAAAACGTAGAGCTGTGACAACAATATAAGTTAATTCTTATCCATGTTATTGAATTTCTTTGGTACGTGCCATCTCTGACTATCAAAACACCTTGCAGATGTTGTTTATGAAAAGTTTGCCTTGCCTTATGTAAAGGCCTGTCTCTGCTTGCATGGTAATTTCAAAGAATACAGTCAAATTTTCTAGCATGCCTGCTGAGTTTTAAAATGCGGTTGGGTTGCATTTAAATGCAAAGCTTTTAAAGCCAATTACGTCGGCAGAAATATCTTTGCTTAATTGAAACAAGCCGTACACAGGATCCACAGCAGTGTGCTAACTGGGTGCTCTGGTTTCCTCCCACAGTCCGAAAGACGTGCTGGGTTGATGCATTGGCCATGCTAAATTCTCCCTCCACTGTAACCCAAACAGGTGCCGGAGTGTGGCAACTCTGGGTTTTCATAACTTCATTGTAAGCCAACATTTGATAATAAGTAAACTTAAAATAGAAGCTGGAATCAGCAGAGATCTGAATTGTGGAGCTAGAGAAGGTGATAGGGTTGAAGCTAAAGGTTTAAGTTTAAAGTGTCTCTTTTCCAATCCCCCCACACCCCCCTCCAACCTTTCCCTCAATGATATTCTTTAAAATCTACATTAATGGCCAAGTTTTTTTGCCATCTATCCTACTGAGCTCATCGTGTCTCTATCAAATTTTGTTTAATCTGCCCCTGTCCAGCACCTTTGGCTGTTTTACTCCTGTATGCAAATAGTTTTCTGTCTGGGTGCAGGCACATCAAGAGGTATGCAGTAATTTGGGGCAAGTTACCCTGCAGTGTTGTGTTAAATCGTGGTAAAGTAAAAATTAAAGTTTTAGTCTTAAGTTAACACTACAATGAAGTTACTGTGAAAATTCCCTAGTCGCCACACTCCACCCCCTGTTTGGGTACACCAAGGGAGAATTTAGCACAGCCAGTGCCCCTAACTAGCATGTCTTTGGGACTGTGGGAGGAAACGCAGCACGCAAAGGAAACTCAGGTAGACACAGGGAGAACGTGCAAACTCCACACAGACAGTAACCCAAGCCAGGAATTAAACCTGGGTCCCTGGTGCTGTGAGGCAGCAGTGCTAACCACTGTGACACCCAGACAGAGTGACCCCTGTGGTGCTCTGTACAATGTAATAAAAGCTGCATTTAGCCAATGACATTGGAAAGCAATATTTTCCACAGCAAGATGTCGATATGGGGCATTGGTGTGATTTCAGACAGAAATTAGATACAACTCTTGGGGCTAAAGGGATGGCGGGGGGGAAAGAGGGGATCAGGATATTGAATTCGATGATCAGCCATGATTAAAACGAATAGTGGAGCATGCTCGAAGGGCTGAATGGCCTCCACCTGCTTCTAGATTTTATATGGAATGAGGTTTAAAGGTTAAAACTCGGGAATCATTTCTAGAAACCATTGGAAACGGAATGTCAGATCTTTCTGGATAATGCCATTAAGATGGGCTGAATGGTTTTTCCTCATGTCACTGGTGAAGTGTGAATCACCTGGCTTTCGAATCAGCAGTCCTGCTGTGCTTTTGTAGTGGTTAGCACTGCTAACTCTTGCCGCCAGAGACCTGGGTTCAATTCCCAGTTGGGTCACTATCTGTGTGGAGTTTGCACGTCCTCCCCATGTCTGCGTGGGTTTCCTCCAGGTGCTCCGGTTTCCTCCTACAGTCCCTCCACAGACGTGCTGGTTAGATGCATTGGCCATGCTAAATTCTATCTCGGTGTACCCGAACGGGTGCCAGTTTGTGACAATTAGGGGACTTTCACAGTAACTTCATTGCAGTGTTAATGTAAGCCGACTTGTGACACTAATAACTAAGCTTTAAAACTTAAATCAGGACAGAAAGAGGTCATTTGGCCCATCATTCTGAACTGGCTGTTTGGCAGCACAATCCCTTTGCTCCTCCTTGCCATCTCTTTCCTCGTATCCTTTGCAGGCTCTTTTTTAACTTGCTGTTTGGCCATCTCAACTTTGTTTTTCTTTTTAGCAACATCGGAACGGCAGTAGGTCATTTAGCCAGTCGAGCCTGCTCTACCGTTTTAATATGATCGTAGCTGGTTGGGCATTTCAATGCCTTTAACACCCACTAGCCCTATAACCCTCTTACGCTATTAGTCAGGAATCTATCAATCTCTGCTTTAAACATGCTCTGTGACTGAGCTTCCACAGCCCCTTTTGGGGTCTTTTTTGAGGTGGCACTTAAGAGTGGACGATCCCTTACTTAAATCCTGTTGATTAGTGTGTAAATTGGGATTCCGTTTGACTTCCTATTCAGAAACTAACCCCTCTAACCTCACCTCCCCCGCTTCAAAAGAAGGGAAATGGTGTCATGCTGTTTGAATGCGTGCATGTGCGAAAGAACACGAGTGTCAGCACTGTAACACCATCCACGGAGCCAGTCTGTCCACTTTATTTCCAGTCTTGCCACAAATTGGCTGAATCCCAGTCCATAGTGAATTGGATCTCACCGGTGTGAGACATGATGTAAGCTGCATAACACGGGGATCATCTTTCATAAGACAGAGGAGAGCTCCTAATCAGGAACAGGCTGCCTCAGCTTGCATTCCATTAGACTGGCACAACTGGGTCAGATTTACAAATAGGCACTCTGGTTAAACATAACATGACCTCTGCCGCCACCCCGCTCCCTTTAGGATTATGTCCCAAGAATCAGTCTTTCAGGTTAAGAATATGTCCCGGTGGCACAGTGGTTAACACTGCTGTCTCATAGCGCCAGGGTCCCCACTTTCAGTTCCCAGTTTGGGGTCACTATCTGTGTGGAGTTTGCAAGTTCTCCCTGTGCCTGCGTGGGTTTCATCCGGGAGCTCTGGTTTCCTCCCCAAGTCTGAAAGACATGTTGGTTAGGTATATTGACTCAAGCAGGCGCCAGAGCGTGGCAACTCGGAATTTCACAGTAACTTCGTTGCAGTGTTAATGTAAGCCTTACTTGTGACATTAATAAATTATCTTTAATCACCTCCTGATTAATCTCCAGTCTTTCCCCACTAGGTCTCCTACTTGATATACATTGTAAGTCAATCTAGGAGGAACTTGTACAGCGTGGATCCTTTTTATTAAGTTTGGCATGTAGTTAAAAGAGCTGACCCTCGGCGGTGACAACTGTTGGTTGGAGGCTGAGTATTTAACCCGGTTTTGACCCAGAGCTCACTCTATATTACGTCTGGATTATAGCAACAATTTGCGTTAAGAAGGCATCTTTCTCAACCTTGTGACATTCCACAATGCTTACAGCTAATTAATTCTTACTGAAGTACGTTCTTTGTTGTAACCTATGAAAAACAGCAGTCAATTTTCACACAGCAAGCTCCAACACCCAGCAAGGACAAATGATCTGTTTTAGTGGGAAGAGAATAGAGCCAACATTTTGAGTCTCGATGACCCTTCTTCACAGCTGAATCTGCACTGTCCACAATCCCACCTGAGCCCTAGGGTCAATTTAGCGTAGCCAGTCAACCTAACCCACACATCTTTGACTGTGGGAGGAAACAGGAGTACCTGGAGGAAACCCACACAGACACCGGGAGAATGTGCAAACTCCATAGTGACCCGAACCTGGGTCCCTGGTGCTGTGAGGTAGCGGTGCTAACCACAATGCCACCACACCACACCACATGTAAGCACCTGTTTGGATACACGGAGGGAGAATTTCACAGCCTATGAGTGGTGGAACAGGGACGGTGGAAGGGGACAAAGGAAATCATAGAATCCCTACAGTGCAGAAGGAGATCTTTCAACCCATCGAGTCTGTACCACCCATGATCCCACTCATTTACCCTAGTCAGTCCCTGCCCCCACACTAAGAGTCAATTTTGCATGGCCAAACCACCTAACCTGCGCATCTTTGGAGTGTGGGAGGAAACCAGAGCACCCGGCGGAAACCCACACAAACCCAGGGAGAATGTGCACGCTGCACACAGACAGTGACCCAAGCTGGGAATTAAACCCAGGTCCCTGGCGCTGTGAGGCAGCAGTGCTAACCACTGTGCCAATGTAAACGAAGATACAGAAGGCTGAAAAGGGGCTAAAAGATGTCCATTTAAATAATCAATGTGCAAATGGCTGAACGGAGGTGCAGATTGCACCAGATTTTTTTTGCTTCACACTCCAGCATCCACAATATTTTGCTTTGATCTATTTTAGTGATGATGGTTGGGGAAGAAATAATGCAGTAAGAAGTTTCTCAACACCAGGTTCACTCACTTGATGAAGGGGCAACAAGCGCTCCGAAAGCTAGTGACTTTGCTACCAAATAAACCTGTTGGATTTTAACCTGGTGTTGTGAGACTTACTGTGTTTACCCCAGTCCAACACCAGCATCGCCACACGAAGAAATAATGGCCAGGGCAATAGGGACAACTTCCCTTGCAGCTTCTCGTGGAAACAGGGCACTTGAGAGCCTTGGTGTAATTCAAAAGGTAACATTTCCCCAACAGTGCAGCACTCCTTGGTCCTGCACTGGAATGTCAGCCTTGTGTTTTGGGAGAAAGTTATCTCTGAGCCACAGATGACACTGCAGAGATGGAGAGAATCAGGTAGCCACTGCATTAGGTTTATGCCTCCAGCTTCAAGCTACTCATTGTAGATGTCTAACTGGCTAAGTTTGGGACCTCAACCTTGAACTCGAAGGGTTTCTGAATATCTAGCACTGGATTTTTGAAAGAACAAATCCTTAAGCATCCAATGTGAGGTACTGTGCAATAATTAGAGATATGAGTTTATGGAACGGTGTTGAGAATCCAGCTAGACTTGCACATCTGGACAGAAGTTGATAGTCTGCCTCTGTGTAGTCCTACAGGAATAGACCTCAAGCCTGCACTAACTTGCCGGGGACTTTTAGTTCTCTAGCTTATCTGCTGGACTGTTATTTGTGTTGACATTGGAAAAACACAATCTCTCCAGAGAGGAGATTTCAACAGCAAGTGAGTGTAAGTTTAGTCACACTAAATGATTGCCTCTGTATGTGACACTGTATGGGTAACCTGTGATTGCAAACATCCTTTTTGAGTTTACAATAAACCTTGCCTGCATGCCGTTCTCCCTCCTGGAGAGCACTCTAGTACCTGTTTCTCTATGCAGAAATCCACTGCTGTTCTCCCAACCTGATTCAAGTTCCTGTCCCACATCCTTTCGTTGACTTTTGTTCCAACGATGCTTTCATGTTGAACATTTTCAGATCTCCACACCAAACCTTCACTTCCTACCACAACGTGTAATCTCCTATAGCCCTACAACACTCTAGTACACCTGTGCTCCTCCAATTCTGCCTGACTTGGCATAGAGGTTTACAGCATGGAAACAAGCCTTCTGCCTTGTCTTTAACTGTCTAAATACTTTTTAAAAGACAAAATTGTATCTGCCTCTGTTCCAGACACTCACCACACTGAGTGACAAAATTGAACCCAGCTTTGCTACTACCTTTGGCAGCTTGTTCCAGACATTCACTACTGAGTGAAAAAATTGCCCCTCTGGATCTTTTTGTATCTCTCCCCTCACACCTTAAATCTATGCCCTCTAGTTTTAGACCCCCTTACCTTTGGAATAAGATGTTGACTATATAGATGATCTCTGCCCTTCGTTATTTCATAGATCTCTGTAAGATTATCCCTAAGCCTCATGTGGTCCGGGGAAAAGTCCCAGCCTCTCCTTATAATTTAAACCATCCAGTGCATTCCTGATTTGCATTGTGCCACTGTTGGCAGCCAAACCTTCGACCGACTCAACACTAAGAATTATAGAATGCCTACGTTGCAGAAGAAAGCTGTTCAGTTCATCAGGTCTGCACTGGTCACACTCCCATCCAAGCCGCATTCACGTAACCCCGCATACTTACCCTTCTAACTCCTGACACTAATGGGCAATTTAGCACAGCCAATCCACCTAACCCACACATCTTTGGACTGTGGGAGAAACCAGAGCACCCGGTGGAAACCCACACAGTCACAGGGAGAACCTGCAAACACCACACAGACAGTGATCTGAGGCCAGAACTGAATCTGGGTGCCTGGCACTGTGAGGCAGCAGTACTAACCACTGTGCTGCCCCCTAATACATGTGACAATAATAAATCAAATCACTTTATCCCTGCACATTCAGCACGGTGCTACAGTGGTTAGCAATGCTGCCTCATAGTGCCAGGGACCTGGATTCAATTCCCAGCTCGGGTCACTGTCTGTGTGGCGTTTGCATGTTCTCTCCGTGTCTGCGTGGTTTGCTCCGGTTTCCTCCCACAGTCCAAAGATGTGTAGGTTAGGTTGATTGGCTATGCTAAATTGCCCCTTAGTGTCAGGGGGGTTAGTAAGATAAATAAGTAGTGCTATGGGAATAGAGCTTGGGTGGGATTGTGGTCAGTGCAGACTCAATGGGCTGAATGGTCTCCTTCTGCACTGTAGGGATTCTATGATTCTTCAGTTCCCTTTTCAATGCCTCAGCTAAACTTGCTTTTTTTTGGACTAGGGTGCTTAGATTCACTCACTAAACCTCTCTGCTTCTCTCTTCCCTTTTTTTGAAAAAAACTCCTTGCAATCAATGTCTCTAACGAAGACATTGACGTTAATGTCTCATCATGTGGGTGGCTTTGTGAAATTTTATTTGATAATCCTTCTGATAAGGGCCATTGGAATTTGCAATACGGGTAATCATCTTTACGGGTTTAACATCTTTGCAGAAGAACAGAGTTTATACAACTTGTGGCTGCAGTTGATGTGTGTTCAGCTGTGGGTGCTATACTTTAGGAAAGATGTGAAGACAGAGTGCAGAGAAGATTCTCAAAAAATTGTTTCCAGGAGTTTCATGTATAAAGTTTCGTTATTAGTGTCACGAGCAGGCTTACATTAACGCTGAAATGAAGTTACTGTGAAAATCCCCTAGTTGCCACACTCCACCTGTTTGGGTAACACTGACGGAAAATTTAGCACGGCCAGTGCACCTAACCAGCATTTGTTTGGACTATGGGAGTAAATTGGAACATCCGGAAGAAACCCATGCAGGTACGGGGGGAAGAATGTGCAGGCTCCACATAGACAGTGACCCGAGGCCAGGAATCGAACTAGGTCCCTGGTGCAGTGAGGCAGCAGTGCTAACCACTGCGCAGCCCCTTGTGTTACTAGATTGGAGAGGGGAGATTTGATAAAAAGGTATCCAAAATCATGGGGGCAGGGGAATTAAGAAAGAGGGCACAGATTTACGGTCATGGGCAAAAGAAGCATGGAGATGTGAGGAGGAAGTTTCCCACACAGCAAATGGATGGGATCTGAAATCTGGCAAAGGGTGTGGTGGCAGCAAGTTTGATTGAGGCATTTAAAAGGGAATTGAATGTGTGGGGATAAAGTGGTTTGATTTATTATTGTCACATGTATTAACATACAGTGAAAACTATTGTTCTTTTGCGTGCTATGCAAAGCATACCATTCATAGAGAAGGAAAGGAGAAAGTGCAGAATGTAGTGTTACAGTCATAGCTAGGGCGTAGAGAAAGGTCAACTTAGTTCCAGGTAGATCTATTCAAAAGTCTGACAGCAGCAGGGAAGGAGCTGTTCTTGAGTCGGTTGGTACGTGACCTCAAACTTTTGTATCTTTTTCCCAATGGAAGAAGGTGTAAGAGAGAATGTCGGGGATGAGTGCAGTCCTTAACTGTGCTGGCTGCTTTCCCGAGGCAGCAGGAAGTGTAGATAGAGTCAATGGATGGGAGTGGAGAGTGGCACTAGGTAAATGGCTCTTTTGGAGAGCTAGTATGTACATGATGGGCTGAATGATGGGCCTCTATGTTGTACCCATTCTGTGACTAACATAAACAACTCTGCTTTTCAATTCTGTCACTCTAGAAATAAACAGTTTGCTTGTCTTATGGCTGTATTGATCTATATCACCACTTTTTGGTGATTTGTGTATCTGTACTTGCATATCCCTCTGGCGTGCTACCCCATTTACAATCTTGCTTCACAAGGAATCTATAGCCTCATTCTTCCTATCCCAATGTGCCACATCACAGGTTTATATGATTTGACTACATTTGCTAATTCTCTGTCCATTCTACAGGTTTATTAATGTCTTTCTTTTACTTTGTTGCATTCCTCCTGTACAACCCTAACCCCATCATTGCCCCACTTCCCAATTCTCTGGTGGGATTCACCAGCCTCTACAATAAAAGAATGTCTTTTATCTCTCCCTTTGCCCCTTCCAGCCATGTTCACAATGGATGAGGAATCGACCAGTCAGGACTGTGAGCCCTTCTTTGAGTCTGACCTGGATGGAGAGAGCACAGATGGTAAGTCCACAGGGTCTGGACCACTGCCCAGCAGAGGTGGAAACAGATTGAGAGTTTATTCTTGAATGGCAATTTATGATAGTGCTACTTTTCACTGGCGGAATATTAATCCCTTGCGTTACTAGTGTGGTGGAGGGGAAAACAAAGGCTTTCACCTTTCCTGACTACTGGCGGTAAAACCTTTTTGGAACAACAAGGACATTTTGAAATGTAGTCACACTTGTGGGATTGAGGGTTACGGGGATAAGGAAGGAAAGTGGAGTTGAGGTCAGGCATGGTCTCATTGAATGGTGGAGCAGATTTAATGGGCCGACTGGCCTACTTCTTGTGGTCTGTGGTCTTGTAATACAGAAATGTTGATTTGAACAATGGTGCTCGCTTCTCTTGGATGTCTTGCATTTTGCTGATTTTTAATCTGAGTGCAATTTGTAGGATGGATTCAGGTGGAGTTGGGTTTAATTAATCCAACCTGAAAAGTGTGTGGAACCTTCGCTGTCCCCCTTCTCTATAGGAGCAGGAGTGGGCCATTCGGCCTATCATGTCTGCTCTGCCATTCAAACTGATCATAGCTGATCATCTATCTCTGCCCCATTCCTCATCCCCCAGCCCCATATCCCTTGCGTAGGGGTTCCATAGTTCTGTGCCACAGTCTTCAGTTGGAGTGGATTCCCATTTTGTTGAGAAGAAATAAGGTGGCATTGTGCTGGCAGCAGTGTGTTGACTGGTTTGGGGCCATCTACAGGCTGGATGGCAGACTATACTTGAAGTGGTCAGTGGGTAAATGACCAATATTGGTCAGTGTTGTGCTTCCCAATCTGTGACCTCACATTGAGGCTTAAGTTGCTGTGATTGCGGGCTGACAGAGAGGCTAAGGATAGTGGGGCCGGGGGTGCGGGGAGACTTGTGGACCACTCACGATCTTTTATAAATGATTTATGGGATGTGGTAGTATTGTCATTGGACTAGAAGGGTCCTGCGGCACGGTGGTTAGCACTGCTGCCTCTGTGCCAGGGACCTGGGTTCAATTCTGGTTTTGGGTCACTGCCTGTGTGGAGTTTGAACATTCTCCCCAAGTCTGTGTGGGTTTCCTCTGGGTGCTCCAGTTTCTTGCACAGTCAAAGATGTGCAGATTTGGTTGATTGGCCATGCTAAATTGCCCTTAATTTCAGGGGGATTGGGAGGGTAAATTTGTGGTGTTATGGGGATAGGACAGTACCTGGGTAGGATTATTGTCAGTGCAGGTTTGATGGGCTGAATGGCCTCCTTCTACGCTGTAGGTTCAATGATCTATGTGAGGAGGCTACAAGGGAATCTGGACAGGCCAAGTGAGTGGGCAAGAACCTGGCAGATTAAATATAATGTGAAGTTATCCACTTTGTTAGAAAACAGAGATGTTGTACCTCTTAAACTTGAGGGGTTGGGAAGTCCAAAAGGAGCTGAGTGTCCTTGTTCATGAGTCACTAAAAGTTAGCACAAGTGCAGCAAGCAATTAGGACAGGAAATGGTACTTTGGCCAAGGGGACTAGCTTGCAGGAGTGAAGATGTCTTGCTGCAATTGTATAGAACCTTGGGAGACACTGCTTGGTGTGTTGTGTATGGTTTTTGTCTCCTTATCCAAGAAGCGATATATTTGTCACTGAGGGTGACACAGTGATTAGGACTGTTGCCTCACAGCACTAGAGACCCAGATTCAATTCTGGCCTTGGGTCACTGTCTGTGTGGAGTTTGCACGTTCTCCCCATGTCTGTGTGGGTTTCTTCCCATAGTACAAAGATTTGCGGGTTATGTTGATTGACCGTGTTAAATTGCCCCCATGGTGTCAGGGGGATTCACACAGTAATAAGTCTCACAACACCAGGTTTAAGTCCAACCAGTTTATTTGATAGTAATCCCACAAGCTTTCGGGAACACCATTTCTGAAAGTTTGTGGGATTACTATCAAATAAACTGGTTGGACTTGAACATGGAGTTGTGAGACTTCTTACTGTGTTTACTCCAGTCCAACGCCGGCATCTCTACATCGGGGGATTAGCAAGGTAAATATATGGGGTTATGGGAATAGGGTCTGGGTAGGATTGTGGTTGGTACAATCTCGATGGGCTGAATGGCCTCCTTCTGCACCATAGGGATCCTATGAGGGAGTGCAGCGGAGGGTCACCAGACCGATTCCTGGGATGGCAGGATTGTTGTACGAGGGGAGATTGAGGACACTGAAGTCTGCATTCTGCAGAGTTTTGAACAGTGAGAGGTGATCTCATTGAAACTTGCAGGATTCTTACAGGACTCACAAGAGGCGATGTGGACAGGACACTTCCCCTGGCTGATGATTCTTGGAACCAGGAGACGCAGTCTGAGTAACGGACAGGCTACTTTAAGCCTGAGATGAGGGGGCATTTGCTCAATGAGGACCTTGAGAATTCTCGACCTCAAGGCTATGGAAGCTCAGTCATTAAGCATGCACAAGACAGAATCGATATATCCTGGATACTAATGACATCAAGGGAAATGGGGTCGAGGTAGATGATTGACCATGATCTGTTTTGAATGGCAGAGCAGACTCGGTGGGCTGAATGTCCGATACTAATGACATCAGGGGAAAGAGGGGTGGGGGGAGGAGGAGGCGGAATGGGGTACAGAGGTAGATGATCAGCCATGATCTATTTGAATGGCAGAGCAAGCAATGATGGGCCGAATGGCCCAACACTGCTCCAATGGAGAGGTACTTAAGCGTCAGCTTTTTAATAGAAAGCACCTAACTTTCCACTGGTTTTTTTTTTGAGCAGTAATCAAACCTCAAAGGTCAATCAGATGGGTCACGCTACTAGTTTTAAAAATAAATGACGATTTTAAGGGTCTTTAAAGCTGTTAGCATTCAGTCGATGTTTCACAGCAGCCATTGCTGCCTTGGAGCTCAGAACCCTCCTGTTTCATCTCGCGACCCACCTGGGAATCACGGCTGACAGTTGGAGAAGTCCTGGTTATCACATTAACTGTGAGGTGCTTTTGAGTTCCAGCTGAGCGCCACAGCACAATGGTTAGCACTGTTGCCTCACAGCTCCAGGTACCCAGGTTCGATTCCTGGCTTGGGTTTCTGTCTGTGTGGAGTTTGTACATTCTCCCCATGTCTGCGTGGGTTTCTTTCAGGTGCTCCGGTTTCCTCCCACAGATGTGTGGGTTGGGTTGATTGGCCATACTAAATTGCTCCTTAGTGTCCTGGGATGCATAGGTTAAAGGGAATAGCGGGGTAAATATGTGGGGTTATGGGGAGAGTGGAATTGTTGGTGGGCCAAATGGCCCCCTTCTGCGCTGTAGCCATTGTATGATTCTTCACAATGTTCCAACATGAATTGGCTGTGGCTGCCTGGTTATGTTTTTTTCTGTCTTCTGTCTGTGCCCTACAGATGGAAGTTTGAGCGAGGAACTTCCTGTCCGTCCACAAACGTTACCCCAGGCCAGGTGTCACCAGTATGCCAAGTCCCTCCCTGTGTCCGTCCCTATTTGGGGATTCAAGGATCTGAAACCAAAGAAGCTTGCTGATGGGGACAACGAAGAACGGGTAAGCTGCATTCTCTTCAGACTCATCGTTGTGTGCTTGGAGCACAGTGGTTTAGTGGTTATGTGGCTGAATGAGTACTCCAGAGATTGAGCTCAGTTCCCACAATGGTAGTCGGAAAGATGTGCTGGTTAGGTGCATTAATCATCAAGTTTGATATCCTGATCCCCCTTTCCCTCCATAATCCCTCGATCCCTTTAGCCCCAAAGGGGCTGTGCTAAATTCTCCCTCAGTGTACCCAAACAGGAACCAGAGTGTGGCGACTCGGGGATTTTCACAGTAACTTCATCACAGTGTTAACGTAAGCCTACTTGTGACACAAGAAAATAAACGTTAAAAAAAACATTGACTTAAAAAATACTTTTAAAAAAATGAACATAATTGATAAAATGTAGAATTTAAAAAACAGTTGATGATCTTGTCAATGTCAACCTGGCTAACCAAGTTGGGGTTTTAATACTGCATCCTCATGGGTAGGGAATCTGCCATCCTTGTCTAATCACGGTCTGTGATACCTGTTCCACGCCAGTGTGACTCTTGACTTTCTCCTGAAGTGGCCTAACGAGCCCCATCCGTCCGTATCAAACTAGGGCTGGGCATTATTAGTCACAAGTAGGCTTGCATTCACGCTGCAGTGAAGTTACTCCCACGTCCCAGGAGTGAGTGGGGAAGCACCTCTGCTTCCCTGTCGCCCTTTGAGTGATGACACACAACCATACTAGTAGAAGTGGTTGAACCTTGGCTCCAGGCCAGCTTTGTAACTTTTTTCCCCCAACTGGCGGAAAGATCACTTCTGGCAAAGGTCTGGAATTCCTGTGGTTGATTTTGAGTTGATTTATTATTGTCACATATTAGCATACAGTGAAAAGTATTGCTTTTTTGCACGCTATACAAAGAAAGCATACGGTTCATAGAGTACATAGGAGGGGAAGAAAGGAGAGGGTGCAGAATATAATGTTACAGTTGTATCTAGGGTGTGGAGAGAGATCAACTTAATGCGAGGTAAGTCCATTCAAAAGTCTGATGGCAACAGGAAGAAGCTGTTCTTGAGTCGGTTGATACGTGACCTCAGACATTTGTATCTTTATCCTGACAGAAGAAGATGGAAGAGAGAATATTCGGGGTGTGTGGGGTCCTTAATTATCTTGGCTGCTTTGCGGTGGCAGCGGGAAGTGTAGACAGAGTCAATGGGTGGGAGTTGCTGTTCAGTTAAGCTGAGTCTGCCAGCTGCAATGATGACCTTGCAGATTTATCCCGGTCTCTGTTTAACTAGAGCCACTCCCTCTGTACCCCCGCCCCCCTCTATCAACGGCCAAACATTATCTCCAACCATCTGGCAAGTTGTTGTTGATTTAACATAACAAAGTTCACACAGACTGCTTGAGCCAAGGATTTGTCAATGTGAATGTCCCGAGCACTGCTTTTCACAATTACCCTGGCAATCAGCAGAATCAGTAGTAGTTATTGTTAGAGGGGACAGTAATGTCACCCTTCTCGACTACAACTACAGGGGTGGTGTTCAATTCTCAGCTTTGGTTATTGTCTGTGCAGAATCTGCACATTCTCCCCGTGTCTGCATGGGTTTCTTCTGGGTGCTCCGGTTTCCTCCCACAGTTCAAAATATGTGCTGGTTAGGTGCATTGGCCATGCTAAATTCTCCCTCCGTGTACCCAAACAGGCGCCTGAGTATGGCAACTAGGGGTTTTTCACAGTAACTTCATTCCCGTGTTAATGTAAGCCTACTTGTGGCACTAATAAATAAATGAACTTTGAAACAATAAATTTTGCATTTCTACAGTTTGTTTTAATGTGGTTTAAAAAAACCCAAGGTGTTTGACAGAATGGTGATCAAGCAACATTTGCTTAAAGTTTGGACCCTGCCCCATGACACCACATTAACCCTGCGCTAAGGGACAATTTAGCATGCCAATCAACACAACCCGCACACCTTTTGGACTGTGGGAGGAAACCCATGCAGACATGGGGAGAACATGCAAACTCCACATCATCCTCCAAGGCCGGAATCAAACCTCGGTCCCTGGCACTGTGAGGCAGCAGTGCTAGCCATTGTGCCACCCCTTAGCATAGCCAATGCACCTAACCCGCACATCTTTGGACTGTGGGAGGAAACCGGACTCCCAGAGGAAACCCACGCAGACATGGGAAAAATGTGCAAACTCCACACAATCCCCCAGGTCCAGAATCAAACCCTAGCACTGCGAGGCAGCAATGCTGACCATTGTGTCATCGTGTCACCCCTGAGGGTCCTCCTGACACTACGGGACAATTTAGCATGACCAAAAAAGAGAGATGTTAGCCAGAAATCTGAAATGAAATCACCAAGCAAGTGTACAGGAGACGCTCTGCGGGAAGAAAGCGTGATTTGTGTTTTGAGTCGGGAGGCTGGGGTTTGATTGCTTGGATCCTGGCTGTGCTGTTTCAGTGTTACTGGTGACTCAACCTGCCATGCTCCCCACAGACTGACACTCTCTCTCTCTCTCCCTTTTCCTTCCAGTCACCTTCACCTGATTTGGACAAGATTGCCGCCAGCATGAGAGCCTTGGCCATGAGCGTGACGGACGGCACGGAGATGTTTGGCGACCTGCCACGCCCCCGACTCAACACTGGCGACTTCCAGAAGCCCTATCGGAAATTCTAGAGCACTTTTCAATGCCAACCACCACCTTTGTCCCTCTCCCTCCTCCCTTGCCCTTTCCTCCCCTACGCCCTAGACAAACACTACAGAGATCCTTCCCGCAAGAGAAGTCATTACTGGTCCAGGGCTGTCGCATGGCCCTGCCGCTTCATGTAGCATTAAGGTTTCATATGACAAGAAGACTGGCTCATGAGTTGATTCAGTAACTTTTCACGGAGATGAGGAAAACATGAAACTTTATAGTATATTTTTCTGGTTAAAATATTGTGTGATGCAAGAGTTCCCAAGAATCCCCTTTTAACGTTCCAGCTTGTCCTTGTTATGTCTTTCTCCTTTCCAGCATGCCCCGTGTTTTGAACCAGCCAATCAAGCCTCCTCTTCATATTCAGACAAGAGGCCGATACAAGATGGTGGGTCCCAACTGCATGGAACTGTTGGCGTGGAACCCAGAAATTTCGGCTGGCGCGAGAGCAGAATTTTGACGCTTTCTCTTGTCCATTTCGATAAAATGCCTTGTGCTCTTTTGGGTCAAGTTACAGGTAGTGACAAAATCTGCGTGACGGATTATATTGAGATCTCCCCGCTTCTTCTCCCGCCCCACCCCCAAAAAAAGCCCTCAAACCAACTAATCGGAAGCAGAAAATGCGAGTTGGTGTTGCCAAAGTCTGTCTTCCTCAAGACTGGTTACATCAGCAATTCTGACCCAATTGGCTTGAGGTGTGAATGTGCATCTCCTACCCCCCAGCCCTCCTCCCCAACCCTGTGTGGCTCCATTGAAGGGCAGAATGGCCTCACAGTTTCAGCTTCTCAGGCAAGTCCTGGTGCCACCTTTTTTTTTAAAGAAAAGGCCGTGATCATTTTCCAAAGGAAATGTTTGAATCTGGCATCTTGGCCGCTGCCCTACATGCTGGCTAGGCCTTTTTCTTTTTTTAATCTTGTGTGACTTTATTTTTTAAGCAGACAACTGCATGATCCAATGAACTGTGTGAATGTCATGTCATTTTGCTAAGAGGCTGAGTTTGGAATGCTTTGTCCGAGACGCATTAGCAAGTTCTGAATACTCGGATTGGCTGAGATTCTTTGCATTGCAAACCCTGCAAGTTCTTTTAAATGTTGTTTGTTCAGATAGTTGGGCCCCTGGCACAGTTTCTGATTTAATAAATAGGGGGTAGGTGCTGCAGCAAAAGGCCTGGTCAACCCAGACCCTGTCAAATGAGTCTGTTGGCATTGTCCCCTGAATCATTGGGGCTACGCTGCACTACATCCTAGTGCCAACCACCATGTGGCACAGCTTGGGCATCGTGGGGAAAGGGGGGTGGATGTAATGCTCTGGGTAATGGCAGCTGTTGAGATTGCATGCTGCTGGACCCGGAAAATCTCTGCCACATTGTCCTAAAGCTGGTGATCGGGGTGGGCTGGTGTACTCCGAAGTGAGAATGCTGCAATGAATGGCACGTGTGAGCCCTGGTTTTGTAATGGCACTGGCTCCTAACCAGTAGCTGCTTTTTTTTTGCTGTTTAAATCTTGCTGAGATATTTTGCATCCCTGTGCCACTCTTTCACCCGTGTGTTTGCTCGAAAATGGGTTTGCTGGTTGGTGCCAAGCTTAGTGTGGCCGTGATTCAGTAACTGCAGCACGAGGGCAAGGGCTCCTGCGCTCGTTTTAAAATACTCCTATTGCTTGCGTTGCCTGAGGAACCAAATGCTGCCTGGTGTTCACTTTAGAATTTTCCCCCCTCCGACCAAACACTGCAATGGCCCCTCGGCCTCCTTCTGTGTCACAGTTGTCACCTTCCCTGAAAGGGTTTTGCTGAGGACTGACTTTGCAGTGCAAACATTCGTGCAAGCGTCTGAATAGATTCTCCTTTTTTCAGCTGGTTTGTTGCCCGAATGCACACAATGGTCTTTCGTCCCATTTATAGATCCCAATGGCTTGTTTCAGGATTTGGAAGCTTTGTGTGAATATGTGTGTGTGTGTGTATGTGTGTGTGTGCGTTTGTTTCTTTATCTTCCCCCACCCCCCTTCGTTACAGAATTGCTATAATGCTGTCTTTGTACTGGCTCATGTAGCCAGGGAAACTGGTCAAAAGCAAGCCAGCTATTAACTCCCTAAAGTCAGGCATAGTGTCGTCTTGTTTTGTGTAATCGCAGAGATTTGAAGTCAGTTTCCCCTCTTCGCCACCTGCCTGCCCTGAATCCCGTCTGCTTTTCATTCTATCAACGTCTGCCCCAGGGTTTCCCGATTTTGTGAAGCTGGGCATCTCAGCTGTTGTTTCAAAGACGTTGGAACATTTTAAGTCAGCCTTGGGGAGAAGGATGAATGCTGACCCCTGCTTTCCCTCCCTCTCTCGTTAAATACTCCCCTTAAAAAGAACCCATTATAATATGTGTCTCTGATATCGCCAAAGAGGTGGGTCTGTCTCAAGTCCCATCAGTGATCCCTGAACTGTTCCCGAATCAATCAGTTCGGTTTACTTCATACTTTTGCCCCTTTCAGTTTGAAAGTTGGGGGGTGGGGGGGGCGAGGAAAAAGAAACACTCGCCTAAAGATCAGTCGCTCCCAGTCGGAATCACAGTGAATGAGACTGCTCCCCACTCCTGTTTCTCTCCTCCACCTCACTGCCTCCTCTCAACAACCATGGGACCCTCCACGGCCAGACAGAAAACAGGTTGGAATGGGTTCTACAATACACTGCGCCCTGCTGTTTGCAGGTGGAATACCCACCCCCTGACCAGACGCTGAACTTGGATGTAATTCTCTGTTACGCATGAGCACCACCATGTAGGTGATTGATGCTAATTCCTAGCCTTGAGGACTCATGGCAACTGGAGACTGTCCAGAAGTAACTGTTCCCCCAAGAGGAGCTGAGCTTGATGCTGACTCGACTTTTTTTTGAGGAATGCTGTTAATAACTTGAGAACCTCGTGTAAGGCCTGGAGGTGACCCAGCTGAACTGTAGGCGCTACCCATCAGTGCAGGAGTTAGGGGTTTTGCGATTGAGTTTCTATATAATACAACATCCCAAGTATGGTGTTTTTGAGCGACTACCTTCTCAGCTCCATAATAATAGCCTCCTCGGAGTAACAAGCAAGTACAGCTACCTCTTTACCACTGCTTCCTTATCCTCCCCTCCCTATTTGAATATCGAGGCATCACCCCATACCTTTCCCCTCTTGTAGCCCGTCTCTAGCTGCTAAAGTGTGACATACCAACCCTTGTACTTGCTATTGCCTGAGATACCTAGGTTTGCACCCCCTTTAATTCACCCACACCACCCCATAGGTTGAGCAACCCATACCAATCGCACATAGGAGTCCCTTTTTCATATGGGGGTGTTGTGATGGGTTACAGCAGTTATATTACCAGACTAACTACTACTCAGTAGAAATCGGACATGGTAATATCTACACCGCATTACTTCAGCTATGCTGTATGTCTTGGTAGACAAAGAATCCAGCCACTAAAATATCACTCCCAGCCTCTATCAGCATTCCTTGAAGTTAATAGTTATTGAATGCTCCCCTCTGTAAAGGAGCTAGATTGACACTACGTTGAGGATGGAGCTCTGCACCAGATGTGGAGCAAAGCAAGTTCGCTGTCCAGAGAGGGGACAGGGGGCTTTGCTCCAGAGTTTGATGCCTCCCACCCCCATCGCTTTAGATTTGTCCTCCAGCTTGCCAAAGGAAGCTTGTTGACTCACTGCCACTGCTATACTGGTAATCTGAGCAGCCACTGTCACCAGCTGGAGAAGTATCAGTTACTTGATGTCTTGTGACTGACAGCCCAGGGTAGCCTGAGTCTCAGAACGTCCTGTCCCAGATCTCGTGACACTGGGTTCAAAGCCTAATTCTTAACACTAACTGCATCAGGATGGGAAAATTTGTTTTGGTTTGGGGGGGGGAATGATTCTGAAACATTCGAATGAATTAATTGCGTGCTTCTCTTGCTTGATCATTGCTGCTGCTGCTCCTCCATCCGGTAATAATGGCCATTGAAAGAAAGGAAAACGTTACAGGGCGTTGAGGAAGAGTGGTTAATGGGTAGAGGGTGGGAGAGGATGTGGGGATTCGTGGCAATGGGGCTGTGAATTGTCCTTGAAGAAATGAACAAGTCAGGGCTTCACTTGTCGAGCAGCTCATCGCTGCTCTGAAAGAGGTTGGGTCCATCACTGCTCCACCCAGCCTATTGACACTCAGTGTGAATGCCTGGGGCAAATAATTCTTTGTGCTGCTGCTTTTGTGTTCAGTTGAATGCAAGTTGGCATATTAATGGCCTGAGAGAGGCAATGCCCACTGTTACTGACTGCAGCGACCCCAGACCCTGATGTCTTGCGGGCGCATGGTGGGGGAGCAATGTCATTGAGAGGATATTTGCCTCTGTTTTGCAGTGATGACCTACATAATTAATAACTACGTTTATTAGAAGTATTTTCCTTCAAGTGGAATTGAATAAGCTATGTGAACGATGGAGCTGGGCTTGAGTCGGGAAGACCCTGTAACCATGTGGAGGGGTGGGGGGAGTGTTGGATGTTTCTGAAGGATCGTTGTTACTTTTCTGTGCATCAATAGTTACTAACCTTGGATATGGGTTGGGGCATTGGGAAAGAGGAGTTGGGTGGTCGAACTTTGGTTAAAAGCCAAAATTGAGCATTGGTATGTTCCATTGACAGCAAGCTGAGCCAAGGGCCAGAGCCTGGCCAAGTTGCATATTGGAAAGAAGCCTGAATGCTGTTGGCCAGGGTGCTGTTGTGAATCTACGCACTCTGTTAGCAGGGTGTAGAATTTGAAGCTTGTTTACAATTAGAAATTAACCCTTTCCAAAGAGTTGGCCTTGGTGTCAATGCCCATTTTACTCCCCAAACCCAAAATTGCCTCCATTTCACACACAGATCTTCCAGTATCCGCCGTCTAACGGGGACCGGTGATCCTTTGGTTGAAGCCTGCCTTGCTTTTGGAAGACTAGGAGGAGCTGCTTGCTGGCTTCATCCACTGTACCTTCACAAGGCTGAAAGTCCACCCTACATACTCCAGGTTGGAAGGGAACAACTTCAAGTTTAAGTGGGGTAGGGTCTGGATGCGCTGATGGGGAGTGAATGAACCAGGCACTGGAAAGAGGTTGATCTGCCTCCACTTACTGTGGCAATTTAGAAGATGCAGCATTGAGTGTCCGTCAGGATCTGTTACCGTTCCCACGGCATCCTTGCTGATATTTTTCTGACAGTGTAGCATTCAAAGAACCTTTTATCTTTCAAAAGAAAATCCGCACTGCCAGTATTTGAGCTTCTGACACATTTTTTCCATGAAAGGTCAGACTTAACTGTGATGCCTCCTTTTCGCTCCATCCCTCCTTTTGCCTTTGGTGTTGACTCTTTGGTGTAGACTTGTTCAGTCTACCTTGGGTGAGTGACCACTTGAGGGTAGCAGTTGGGAAAAGGCATTCAATTTTTAATCTCTTGATGATAAACACTTGTTAGTGGATTGTCCAAATCTCAACTCTTGAATCCTTGCAAAGCAGTTGGCACAGTGGTTAGCACTGCTGCCGCACAGTGCCAGGGACCCAGGTTTGATTCCCAGTTTGGGTCACATGTCTGCGGAGTCTGCACGTTCTTCCCATTTCTGTGTGGGTTTCCTCCAGGTGCTCCAGTTCCCTCCCCCAGTTCAAAGATGTGCGGGTTCGGTGGATTGGCCATGATAAATTGTTCCTTGGTGTCAGGGGGATTAGGTAGGGTAAATGCATGGGGATAGAGTCTGGGTGGATTGTGGTTGGTGCAGACTCGATGGGCCAAATGGCCACCTCCTGTACTATAGGATTGTATGATAGACCCACCCTTAGTGAAAACTGAAGATGGCTTCAATCATAAAACCACAGGCTTTGGTGATCTCCTTGTTATTGTAGGTTTAAAGTCTTTAAAATATTGTTGGGATTGACGTTGCTACACCTGGCGTGTTAGCCCAGAGCATCCATCTGTATTACAGTTGCTATCTGATCTGTCCCTGCGTTCCTAGCACTTTGTTTCACCTTACGCTGGACATTTCTTTTTCCTCTTGTACTGTGCATATGAAAGCAGGATGAGTGAGTTTGTGAAGCTCTTCAAGCCACCAATGTTTGTGTTGTCTCTAATCCAGCAATGTTTGAAGGGCTTTAGTGAAAGGAATAATGATGCACCTTTTCAGGATGGCATTACTACGTCGGACACTACACTTGTTGGGCAAGAACTAGGCTCTTGTCTCTGGCCACGCTGCCACTGCACCCATTCCCTGCCTTCCCCCACCCACCCCCACTTAGTGGCAGCGTTCTTCAAATGAGCATTGTTCTTCCAGAAAGAAAATAATGAACAGACGTTGAATGAACTTTTGATGGGGGCGGGTGATACTCCAGTTCCTGCTGTCTTGTGGTGGGGAATTGCACGAGAGAGATTGCGGTGCTCTGTGTTGTTTTATATGGGAGTCCTGCACTCTTGCGAGGGCTTCAAGTAAACTTATCGCATTTTGGGATGTTTTAACAAAACCTGTAGACAATCACTGCTGGAAACGTGAACAAAAAATGATGAGAAACTGACAAAAGGATATGACTATTCTCTTTTTTCTAAGAATAAAGTCATTATTATTACAACTGTCGTGATTTGCCTTTGATTTGATTTATTATTGTCCCGTACTAACATACAGTGAAAAGTATTTTCTTGTGTGTTGTACAAAGCACACCGTTCATAGAGAAGGAAAAGAGAGAGTGCAGAATATAATGTTACAGTCATAGCTAGGGTGTAGAGAAAGATCAACTTAATGCAAGGTAAGTCTATTCAAAAGTCTGGGAGCAGGGAAGAAGCTGTTCTTGAGTTGGTTGGTACATGACATCAGATTTTTGTACCTTTTTTCCCAACAGAAGAAGGTGGAAGAGAGAACGTCCAGGCTGCGTGGGGTCCTTAATTATGCTGGCTGCTTTTCCGAGGCAGCGGGAAGTGAAGACAGAGTCAATGGATGGGAGGCTGGTTCGTGTGATGGATTGGGCTATGTTCGTGACCTTTTGTAGTTCCTTGCAGTGTTAGGCAGAGCAGGAGCCCATACCAAGCTGTGATACAACCAGAAAGAATGCTTTCCATGGTGCATCTGTAAAAGTTAGCGAGAGTCATAGCTGACATGCCAAATTTCCTTAGTCTTCTGAGTTCTGTCCGTTTCTTCCTCTTCCCCGTTCCATTATTGCAGTGTTTTACGATCATTGAAGTGAATGTTGTAGGAAATTGGGCAGCCAATCTGAGCACAGCCAGGTCTCCCAAAGCAGCAAGCAGCATGGCAGTGAAACCAAAACAGAAGATATTGGAAAGGTCTTGACAGCATCTGTAGGTAGAGACAAGAGCCAATGTTTTGAGTCTAGATGACCCTTCATCAGAACTCTGCTCTACACAGTAATAATGGCCATCCATTTTCATGATGGTGATTCAGGAACCGGGGTTTGGGGGTGGGGTGGGGTGCAGGGAGAGGAGGATGGCAAGAGTGCTCTCTTACTTTTGGAAATAATGGTGGTGGGATCTTTGCAAAGGCATCTGAGATGACTGGGCATCGGTTTAACATCTTCCCCCAAAAGTTGGCAGCTCTGTCAGTCGGTACTCTTCCTGTACTATAGTGGTTTCTTGAGGGGTACTGGAATCCATTGCCTTATGGCTTGAAGCACGAGCCCTCCCTTTTTGGATAAGGTCAAGCCCGAGATGGAATGCAATGCCTCGTCTTGTCAGCTTAGATCTTATTTGTGGGACCCATGAATTGGATTCAGTTGGATTTTGGAGCAAGCAAGGAATGGATAATTGTTTGCCCGTTCCCTTCTCAGCACTGGCTTTGTAGCTTGGGGTAAATAAAATGAGCGCTCTCCGCTGAACAATGGCTACCTGCTGGGGGATGGCTCAGACTGGGATGTTGAAGTGGCAGTAGATGTGGCATTTAAAATACTGGGATTTTACTCTGCTCTTCTCTATTCTCAGCTCTATACGCTGGGCAAAAGATGGCCTTTTCTTTAAGCATCAATCTTGCTGTGTAATCTCTCGTACAATACAAGTTTTGCAATTGCCTGGAGCTGAGTATCGCCTGTAGGAATTAGAGCTTTTGGATTCTGATGCATGCAAGACTTTGCAAAATGATTTTAAAATATTCAATGATTTAAACAATTGTCAATGGATTAAATGATTAGGTTTTGATTTTTATCCTTTCACTGGCTGCACAGCCCCAGTCAGCCTGGTGTTGAGGCCTCATGGCATTGATGAGTAATGAACTGTTGATTCACCTCCACATTCTCTCTCTCTCGCTCTCTACGCACACACGGTGCACTCCCACTCTCTCTCTCTCTCTCTCTCTCTCATATATATATATATATACATACACACACACTGCACTCTACATTCCACAATCTCTCCCTCTCTCTTATTCTCTCTTCCCCACCCTCCCTCTCTCTTATTCTCTATACCCTCTCTCTTATTTTCTCTCTTTTTTATTTCCTCTCTCTTTTATTTTCTCCTCTTATTTTCTCTCTCTTATTTTCTCTTTTTCTCTCTCTCACTCTCTCTCTCTTTCTTATTTTCTCTCTCTCCCTCTGTGTGGAGTTTGCATAGTCTCCTTGTGTCTGCGTGGATTCCCTCCGGGTGCTCCGGTTTCCTCCCACAGTCCAAAGATGTGCTGGTTAGGTTTGGCCATGCTAAATTGACCCTAGTGTTAGGGGGATTAGCAGGTTAAATTTGTGGGATTACGGGAATAGGGCCTGAGTGGGATTGTGGCCTGGGCAGACTTGATGGGCTGAATGGCCTCCTCCACATGCTGCACGCTAGAATTACGTGTGCAAACGAATGGCGTTTTCAATCCCTCTGCATTGTAATCAGGATTGTAAAGGCTCCTCTGAGCCTCTGCACCCACCCTTTCCCACGGGATACCGGATAACCGGTTCAAGGCTGGAGATTCTGGGGTATTAGAGGATTATTTGGTGTGTACTGTGATTAGAGATTACATTGCTTAATCTGCTTTGCAGCCAGCTCTTAAATCCACCCTGAGTCTTGCGAGCAGATTACATAACTTTAATTTGTAACCAGTTAATGATAAAAATCAGAGCAGTTCCTGCCCAAGGAACTGAAGAGGTATTTTAGTTCCCAGCCAGCTGATTGTCAATTGTCTAGAGTCATAGGGGTTTACAGCATGGAAACAGGCCCTTTTCGGCCCAACTTGTCCATGCCATCCCATTTTTTTAAAACCCTAAGCTAGTCCCAATTGCCCACATTTGGCCCCTATCCCTCTATACCCATCTTACCCATGTAACTGTCTAAATGCTTTTTAAAAGACAAAATTGTACCTGCCTATACTACTGCCTCTGGCAGCTTGTTCCAGACACTCACCGCCCTCTGTGTGAAAAAATTACCTCTGTGGATCCTATTGTATCTCTCCCCTCTCACCTTAAACCTGTGCCCTCTAGCTTTAGACTCCCCTACCTTTGGGAAAAGATGTTGACTATCGAGCTGATCTATGCCGTTTATTATTTTTATAGACCTCTACAAGATCACCCCTAAGCCTTCTACACTCCAGAGTCTATCCAGCCTCTCCTTATAACTCAAACCATCAAGTCCCAGTAGCATCCGAGTAAATCTTTTCTGCGTCTTTCTAGTTTAATATCTTTTCTATAATACAACCGTAGGTTGTGTTTTGCTGCTTATAACTAGAAGATACATATATAGTTTTTTTTAATGTAGAAAAACGGCATAAAGTGCTGAAGAGATGTCTTTCAAAGAACAAAGCAAATTCCAACACAGGAACAGGCCCTTTGCACTTTTGAGCCTGCACTGACCATGCTTCCCGACCTGAACTAAAACCCCCTATCCTTCCGGGGACCATATCCTTCTATTCCCAGCCTATTCATGTATGTGTCCAGACACCCCCTTAAAAGTCGCCACCGTATCTGCTTCCCACCACCTCCCCTGGCAGAGAGTTCCAGGCACCCACCGCCCTCTGTTTTTTAGAAAAACACAGCTTCGTACATCTTTTAAATCTTGCCCCACGCACCTTAAAGTTATGCCCCCTAGTAATTGATTCTTCCACACTGGGGAAAAAGCTTCTGACTATCCATTCTGTCCGTGCCTCTCATAATCTTGTAGACTTCTATCAACCTGTCATTCCAGTGAGAACAAACAAAGTTTCTCCAACCTTTCCTCATAGCTAATGCCCTCCATATCAGGCAACATCCTGGTACATCTTTTCTGTATCCTCGCCCAAGCCTCCCCATCCTTCTGGTAGTGTGATGGCCAGTATTGAACACTATATTCCAAGTGCAGCCTAATTAAGGTTTAATAAAGCTGCAACATGACTTGCCAATTTTTAAACTCGATGTCCTGGCCGATGAAGGCAAGAATGTGGTGTGCCTTCTTGACTATCTTTCCACTATTTAATATGAACCTACTAACTACGAGGGTGGTGGAAGTGAAATTGATCAATGATTTTGAAATTAAATTGGATGTGGACTTGGAAGGAATTAAACATAGAAACTAGAAGCAGGAGTAGGCCATTTGGCCCTTCGAGCCTGCACCGCCATTCGTTTTGATCATGGCTGATCATCAAATTCAATATCTTGACTCGCCACCCACCCTCTTCTCCCCCCCCCCCCCCCCCCCCCCTTACCTGTTAACCCCTTTAGCCCCAAGAGCTATATCTAATTTATTCTTGAAATAACAACGTTTTGGTCTCAACTGAGATTACGTTTATTAGTGTCACAACTATCTAAAGATGTGTGGGTTAGGTGGATTGGCCATGCTAAATTGTTCTTTAGTGTCCCAGGATGCCTAGGGGAGTGGGATTAGTGACGTAAATACATAGGGTTATGGGGATAGGGCTTAGGTCAGATTGTTGTTGGTGCAGACCCCATGGGCCAGACGGCCTTCTGCACTGTAGGTTTTCTATGATTCAATGAAGTAGTCTTCTATTAACACTGCAATGAAGTTACTGTGAGAATCCTGCTGTCGCCATACTCCGGCACCTGTTCGGGTACGCTGAGGGAGAATTTAGCACGGCCAATGTACCCTAACCAGCACGTCTTTCGGACTGTGGGAGGAAACTGGAGTCCCTGGAGGAAACCCATGCCTCTCCCTGGGGGAGAACATGCAAACTCCACACAGACAGTGACCTGAGGCTGGAATTGAACCCGGGTCCACGGTGCTGTGAGGCAGCAGTGCTAACCACTGTGCTGCCCTACCTTCTGTGGTGGTGAATTCCACTTGCAGGGTTGTGGGGAAAGAAGAGAAGAATTGGGGCTACAGGGAGCTGGGCTGGACCCGATGGGCCGAATGGCTCCCTTCAGTGCCACTATAAAGACTCTACGCCTCCTCTGATGCCCCCACTCTGCTGCCAATGAAGCCTGATCATCTCCGTTTAATCTGCCAAAATCCCGAATAACTTTGAGCATTTAAAATTTTTCCTGAAAGCTCCCTGCTCTGAAGGGAGCAGCTCCATTTGTCATTTCTGCTTAGTTTGGCTTAGTTCCCTGTTTCTCTCTATGCCAGTCTTGGGGGGGGCCTCTTGAAAGATTTACCGATGTTGCAGATACACTGCCAACGCTGAGAAAGCCACCCTTGGCTCCTTCGGTTTAAAGTGAAAAGCCTTGGCTGGGCCCCAGTTTAGCCTGCTCCTTTCTGGGCGAGAGGGATCCAGTGACCAGCTCTCTCAGCCAGGGAAGAGGGCAGTGGACTTTGAGGGGTTAAGGAAGTGGGGAGTGTCGATTGTTGGTGTAGTGGTGGCGTCAGGAGAACAGTAGGGGGTGGGAGAAGGTGGAGTCTGCATCAGCTGCCTCTCCGTGACTGACCCAGTTACAGACAGCTGAAAGGAATATCAGCTGAGCTGCAGAGCGGGCGAGAGAGACAGAGAGAGTCAGGAAGGTGGGTGGGGGCAGACAGGTCAGTGAGAGACCCCTGTTATCCCAAACGACAGGTGTGGGGGGGGGGTGGGGGGGTTGCGGTTGGGGGGTTGAATTCCCGGTTGGATGTTTGGCCAGATAACCTGTTGGAAGATGAAGGGGCTGACTGAAGCTACGGGGGTGGTGATCAAGGAAGGGGAGCTGGAGAAACGGAGCGAGAACCTGCTCCAGCTCTGGAAGACCAAGCGGTGCACCCTGACCCGGGAGAGCCTGCTCTTCGCCGGCAAGGGCGGCAGACCCAAGGAGCTGAGCTTCGCCTCCATCCGGAAGCTGGAGTGCGTGGAGCGGAAGGGCTCCCGCGTCTACTTCACCATCGTCACCACCGACCGGCGGGAGATCGACTTCCGCTGCGCCGACGGCACCGCCTGGAATGCGGCCATCACCGTGGCGCTGGTGGCCTTCAAGAACGAGCAGGCGGTGCGCGAGTTCCGCGCTCGGATGCCGGCCAGGAGGTGGAGGAGCTGGGCTTCGTGATGCGTGAGGTAGGATGGTGGTGGGGTTGGGGTTGGGGGAGAGGGCTGAAACTGGGCTCAGACATCCCGCCGAGTCAGGCCGCGTATAACAACCGTCCTGGGGGGGTGAGGGGGCATGCAGTCAGAAGACCCCCCCACCCCCCCCCCTCCTGTTGCCAGGGAGCCCTCAGCAGAGCCTGTTGCCAGGCTCCCGGCAACTGTGGGAGAATCATCTCCGACAATGCAAACTCTGCCCCCTGTGCCAAATCATTAACCCAGCCCATGCCACAATTAGCCCCCAGCACCAAGTGGACAAGTTCCAATAGTGGGTGGCATTTTTCAGTCTTCACCCTTACTCCATTCGGTGGCACAGTGGGTTAACACTGCTGCCTCGCAGCGCCAGGGACCCGGGTTCGATTCCCGGCTTGGGTCACTGTCTGTGCGGGGTCTGCACATTGTCCTCGTGTCTGCGTGGGTTTCCTCCCCCAGTCTGAAAGACGTGCTGGTTAGGGTGCATTGGCCGTGCTAAATTCTCCCTCAGTGTACCCAAACAGGCGCTGGAGTGTGGCGATTTAGGGGATTTTCACAGTAACTTTGTTGCAGTATTGTTATAAGCTTACTTGTAGCACTAATAATCAGAGTTGCTGCGTGACAGGGATGTAATGGGCCAGATGGCCACATTCTGTGCTGAAACCATCCCATGACACAATTCACTAAAGTTTAAGGATCGTCCGTTCAGATCTGCTTTACACTCCCTGAACTCCCTTTCAGAAATCAGAGATTGAGGCTGACACTCGCAGTGCGGTACTGGGGGAGTGCCACACTGTCAGAGGGTCAGTGCCGAGGGAGCGCTGCATCATCAGAGGGTCAGCGCCGAGGGAGCGCTGCACTGTCAGAGGGTCAGCACTGACCCTCTGACAGTGCGGCACTCTGTAGTGTCAGCCTAGACATTGTTCTTAATATCTTTAAGACCCAGGCCAGAATCTCCAAGGTGTTTTATGAAGCTACTTTAAGCTCTACAATTTTTACACTTAATTTTGGCTTTCAGGTGAGCAGAAGGGGTTTCATTCCAGATATGATTGAAGCAATCCACGGCAGAGATTTTATCAAAACAAACTTTATTTAAGAACACATTTAAAATATAGAATCTTGCAATGCAGAAGGAGGCCATTCGGCCCATTGAAGCTGTACTGACCACCGTCCCAGCCAGGCCCTATCCCTGTAACCCCACGTATTTACCCTGGCTAATCCCCTTGACATTAAGGGGCAATTTAGCATAGCCAGTCCGCCTAACCTGCACATCTTCGCAGTGTGGGAGGAAATTGCATAGTGGTTAGCAATCCTGCCTCGCAGCGTCAGGGAACTGACTTGGGTCACTGTCTGTGTGGAGTTCACACGTTCTCCCCATGTCTGTGTGGGTTTCCTCCCACAGTCCGAAAGGTGTGCTGGTTAGATGCATTGGCCATGCTAAATTCTCCCTCAGTGTACGCGAACAGGTGCTAGAGTGTGGCGGGTAGGGGATCTTCACAGTACCTTCATTGCAGTGTTAATGTAAGCCTTACTTGTGACTAATAAATAAATAAATTTTTTATAAATCAAAGCCTCCAGAGGAAACCCACGCAGACATGGTGAGAATGTGCAGACTCCACTCAGACAATGACCTGAGGCTGGAATCGAAGCCCAGGTCCCTGGCGCTGTGAGGCAGCAGTGCTAACCATGGTGCCACCATGTCGCCCCTCAGCGTGATTCTCTGCAATTGAGTCTGGATTGGGATCTGGCTGATCCTGTGATTTGGAACTGACTGTGGAGCCAGTGCTTTTCTGCACCAATTACCAAGATTAGAGAGAGGCAAGTTGTGTTGCTGAAACGGCTGCAACGTCAGAGGGTGTGAATCACAGTACAAGAACAGCACGAGGGGGAGGGAGTCACACTCCCCAATGCCATGTTCGTGATGAATCACAGCTGGTGGTTTCTACCTCAGTGACATTGGAGGCAGCTTCAAGGAAACAGATGTCCATTTATAGAACTTCACACAGCTCCAGGTATTCAAAAGCACTGACAGAGCTATTGCCAGCGCCCTCTTGGACAGACACTTGTAGGCCGTTGAAGATTCACAACGAGCAGGAGGAGGCCAATCAGCCCATCGAACCTACTCCACCGCTTAATAAGGTCTTGGCCATGCATCATTCTCGGGGGGGGTTACCTTTGACCAGAAACTGAACAGGAGTGGCCATACAAAGATTCCTCGAAGGTGAGGAATCTTGTGGCGAGTGACTCACCTCCTGACACCCCAAAGTCAGGGTGGCACGGTGACACTGCTGCCTCACAGTGCCAGAGACCTGGGTTCGATTCCTGGCTTGAGTCATTGTCTGTGTGGACTTGGCATGTTCCCCCCATACCTGAATGGGTTTCCTCCAGGTGCTCTAGTTTCCTTCCACAGTCCAAAAGCCGTGCTGGTTAGGGTGCATTGGCCGTGCTAAATTCTGCGTCAGTGTACCCAGACAGGCACTGGAGCGTGGCGACTTGGGGATTTTCACAGTAACTTCATTACAGCGTTAACGTATGCCTATCTGTGACTAATAAATACAACTAAGAAATACAAGGCACAAGTCAGGAGTCTGATGGAATATTCCCCATTTGCCTGAATGGGTCCAACAACACTCAATAAGCTCAATACCATCCAGGACAAAGCAGCTGCTTGGTTGGCACATCCTCAAACATTTACACCTTCCACCACTGACGCTCAGTGACAGCCGTGTGTACCATCTTCAAGATGTACTGCAGCAACTCGCTCAGGCTCCTTAGGCAGCACCTTCCAAACCTGCCACCTCTACCATCTAAAAGGAAAACAGCAGCAGGTAGCACAGTGGTTAGCACAGTGGTTAGCACTGCTGCCTCACAGCACCAGGGACCTGGGTTCAATTCTGGCCTTAGGTCACTGTCTGTGTGAAGTTTGCATGTTCTCCTCATGTCTGCGTGGGTTTCCTCCGGGTGCTCCGGTTTCCCCTCTTAGTTCAAAGATGTGCAGGTTAGGTTGATTGGCCATGCTAAAATTGCCCCTTAGTGTCCTGAGATGTGTAGGTTAGAGGAACTAGTGGGTAAATCTGTAGGGATATGGGGGTAGGGTCTGGGTGGGATTGTGGTCAGTGCAGACTTGATGGGCCAAATGGCCTCTCTCTGCACTATAGGTTTTCTATGATTATCTGTGTGGAGTTTGCACATTCTCCCTGTATCTGAATGGGTTTCCTCCAGGTGCAGGTTAGGTTGATTTGGCTGTGCTAAATTCTCCGTTAGTAGCCAGGGGGACTAGCTAGGGTAAATACGTAGGGTTACGGGAATAGGGCCTGATGGTTTGGGGTGGGTGCAGACTCGATGGGCTGAATGTCCACCTTCTGCACTGTAGGGCTTCTGTGATTCTAAACAAGGGAACACCACCAACTGCAAGTTCCCCTCCCAAGTTGCTCACCATCCTGAATTGGAAATATATCAGCCATGCCTTCACTGCGGCTGGGTCAAAATCCTGGAGCCCCCTCCGTAACAGCAGCATGGGTGTACCTACACTACAGGGACTGCCAACAGTTCAAGAAGGCAGCTCACCACCACCTTCTCAAAGGGTAATTAGGGATGGGCAATAACCCATAAATAAATTTTAAAAATCTGATGGTAATCTCAAATCTGCATTCCACCTACCCACAATAAATTTTAACCTCCTTGCTTACCAAGAATCTGGCCAGCTCTGTCTAATCGTAATGCTGTTTCCTGCTGATGGGGGAGTTGTGGTCGTGATGGTGTAGTGGTTACATCACTTGGTTAATAACCCAGGAGAGCGTGGGCTCACCCCCAGCTGTGGCAATGGGAGGGACTTTCCGTCCAAATCTGGAATTTAGAAAAATGTTTGTGTCAATAAAAACGATTATCACTTTCATACCCTCAGCCAAGGAAATTCTTTTATTGAGTTGCGATTACCTGGGCAACACGGTGGCACAGTGGTTAGCACTGCTGCCTCACAGCGCCAGGGGCCCTGGGTTCAATTCCCTGCTCGGGTCACTGTCTGTGTGGAGTCTGCACGTTCTCCCCCGTGTCTGTGTGGGTTTCCTCCGGGTGCTCCGGTTTCCTCCCACACTCCAACGGCGTGCAGGTTAGGGGGATTGGCCATGCTGAATTGCCCCTCAGTGTCCCAATTTGTGTCCGGTGGATTGGCCATGGTAAATACGTGGGGTTATGGGGTAGGGCATGGGAGAGGGCCTGGGTAAGACACTCTATCAGAGAGCTGCTCCCCACTCGATGGGCCGAATGGCCTCGTTCTGCACTGTAGGGACTCTCTAATGTGGAAGTTGTGGTAGTCAATTGGTTCACTGTTATCGGCCGTGATTAAGAACAAAGAACGAAGAGCAGTACAGAACAGGAACAGGCCCTTCAGCCCTCCAAGCCCATGCTGATCATGATGCCTGCTTAAACTAAAACCATATGCACTTACAGAGTCTGTATCCTTCCATTCCCATCCTATTCATCAAGACGGCCCTTAAATGCCACTCTCGTACCTGCTCCCACCCCCTCCCTGGGCAACGTGTTCTAGACATTCACCACCCTCTGTGTAAAATAACACCTGCCTCGCACATCTCCTCTAAATTTTTCCCCACGCACCTTAAACCTACGTCCCAGTACTTGACTTTTCTACCCAAGAAAAGAGCACCTGACTATCCACTCTGTCCATGCCTCTCATCTTGTAAACCTCGATCAGGTTCCTCCTCAACCTCCGTCATTCCAGTGAGAACAAGGAGGTACATACCATCCAGGCCATGGTGACGGGTTAGGTGTTGTTATCATGTCATCGTCGGTCTCCCTTTATTATTGAAGGTGATCTGTGGTGCATTCTAATATGGCTGTAGATCCTGACTGCTGACCTGCATGTGTAACCTCTGAACTTCCCTCTTCCTCTCTCTGGAACCTTCTGTCTCTCTCTCTCTTTCTTTAAGACATTTCTTAACATGTATCCATTGGAGTTATCTTTCCCAATATCCCCTTATGTCATAACACAGAATCCATACAGTGCGGAAACAAGCCATCAAGTCTGCACCAACAACAGTCCCACCCCAGTCAACCCACATATTTACCCTGCTAACCCCCGCCCCAACACTAAAGGGCAATTTAGCATGGACAATCAACCTAACCTGCACATCTTTGGAGTGTGAAAGGAAATCAGAGCACCCAGAGAAACCCAGGCAGACACGGGGAGAACTGTCCACACAGACAGTCACCTGAGGCTGGGATCGAACCTGGGTCCCTGGCGGTATGAGGCAGCAATCCTAACCACTGTGCTACCGTGCCTCCCAGTGTTTGCGTGATTGCTCTCTGTGATGTACCTTGAGCTTTAAACATAAACAGGAGATGACTTCATGAGCAAAACACAGGCCTTGTCATTCTCCCCCCCATCTCTAGCTCTGTTATTTAAGGATGACATCGGGGTGGTAGTGAGAGATGATATAGATTCTATGGAAAAAAAAAAGTTGAATCCATTTGGGTGGAAATTAGAAATAGTAAAGAGAAAATAATCACTGATTAGCATAGTCTATAAGCCACCAAATAATGACATCACGGTGGGGCGAGAAGTAAACAAAGAAATAACTGACGCATATAAAACTGGTACGGGGATTATCATGGGGGATTTTAATCTACATATCAATTGGTCAAACCAGGCCGGTGAAGGCAGCCTTGAGGAGGAGTTCATAGAATGTATCCACGATAGCTTCCTTGAACAGTATGTATGGGAACCTATGGGGGCAAACTATCCTAGATCTGGTCCTGTGTCATGAGATGGGAATAATTAATGATCTTACGGTTGGGATCCTCTTGGAAGAAACGATCACAGGATGGTTGAATTTAAAATACAGATGGAGCGTGAGAAGGGAAAATCCAATACCAGTGTCTTGTGCTTAAACAAAGGAGATACAAAGGGATGAGGGAGGAGTTGGCTAAGGTAGACTGGGAGCAAAAACTTTATGGTGGGATAACTGAGGAACAAACATCAAAGAAAATTACAGCACAGGAACAGGTCCTTCGGCCCTCCAAGCCTGCACCGACCATGCTGCCTGACTGAACTAAAACCCCCTATGCTTCCAGGGACCATTTCATTCATGTACTTGTCAATATGTCCCTTGAAAATCACTACTGTATCCACTTCCACTACCTCCCCGGCAACGAGTTCCAGGCACCCACCACTCTCTGTAAAAAAAAATCGTACATCTCTTTTAAAACTTGCTCTTGCACCTTAAACCTATGCCCCTTAGTAAACTGACTTTTCTACCCTGGGAAAAAGCTTCTGCCTATCCACTCTGTCCATGCCTCTCATAATCTTGTAGACTTCTATCAGGTCTCCCCTCAACCTCCGTCGCTCCAGTGAGAACAAAACAGTGGAGGACTTTCAAAGCGATTTTTCACAGAGCTCAACAAAAGTATATACCAGTGATGAGAAAACACTGTAGAAAGAGATAATCTGCCATGGATATCTAAGGAAATAAAGGAGGGTATCAAATTGAAAGAAAATGCATACAAATTGGCAAAGATTAGCAGGAAACTAAAGGATTGGGAAACCTTTAATGGTCAACAGAAAGCCACGAAAAAAGCTATAAAGAAAAGTAAAATGGATTGTGTGAGTAAACTAGCTCAGAATATAAAAACAGATAGCAAAAGTTTCTACAAATATATAAAACGAAAAAGAGTGGCTAAAATAAACATTGTCCTTTAGAGGATGAGAAGGGGGATGTAATAACTGGAAATGACAAAATGGCTGAGGCATTGAATAGATATTTTGTGTCGGTCTTCATAGTGGAAATAACATGCCAAAAATTGATGACAGGAAGGCTATGGCAGGTGAGGACCTAGAAACTATCATTATCACGAAAGAGGTAGTGTTGGGCAAGTTAATGGGGCTAATGGTAGACATGTCTCCTGGCCCTGATGGAATGCATCCCTGAGTGCTAAGAGATGGTGGGAGAAATAGTGCACAAATGGTAATTTACCAAAATTCGCTGGACTCTGGGGTGGTTTCCAC
This sequence comes from Carcharhinus amblyrhynchos, assembly GCF_965287045.1. Lineage (NCBI taxonomy): Eukaryota > Metazoa > Chordata > Chondrichthyes > Carcharhiniformes > Carcharhinidae > Carcharhinus > Carcharhinus amblyrhynchos. Next base: position 30,741 of record NW_027650444.1, on the reverse strand, counting down.
AGATTGGAAAACAGCAAATGTGACGCCACTGTTTAAAAAAGGAAGTCGACAAAAGGCAGATAACTATAGGCCGGTTAGCTTAACTTCTGTAGTAGGGAAAATGCTTGAATCTATCATCAAGGAAGAAATAACAAGACATCTGGATATAAATTGTCCCATTGGTAAAATGCAGCTTGGGTTCATGAAGGGCAGGTCATGTTTGACTAATTTGGTGGAATTATTTGAGAACATTGTGCGCGGTGGACAATGGGGAACCTGTGGATGTGGTGTATCTGGATTTCCAGAAGGTATTTGACAAGGTGCCGCATCAAAGGCTGCTGCATAAGATAAAGGTGCACAGTGTTACGGGTTATGTATTAGCGTGGATAGAGGATTGGTTAACTAACAGAAAGCAAAGAGTGGGGGTAAATGGATGTTTTTCTGATTGGTGATCAATGACTAGTGGTTTGCCTCAGGGATCTGTGTTGGGGCAGCAATTGTTTATGATTTATACTTAGATGATTTGGAGTTGGGGACCAAGTGTAGTGTGTCAAAATTTACAGATGACATTAAGATGAGTGGCAGAGCAAAGTGTGCAAAGAACCTGAAAACCTGTAAAGGGATATAAATAGTCTGAGTCGGTGAGGGTCTGGCAGATAGAGTACAATGTTGGTAAATGTGATGTCATCTATTTGGGTAGGAATAACAGTAGAATGGACTATTATTTAAATGGTAAAAAATTGCAGCATGCTGCTGTGCAGAGGGACCTGGATGTCCTTGTGCATGAATCGCAAGGTTTGTTTGCAGGTGCAGCAGGTAATGAAGAAGGCAAATGGAATTTTGCCCTTCATTGCTGGAGGGATGCAGTTTAAAAACAGCGAGGTTATGTTGCAGCTGTATAAGGTGCTGGTGAGGCCACACCTGGAGTTACTGTGTACAGTTTTGGCCTCCTTACTTGAGAAATGATATACTGGCAGTGAAGAGGGGGTGCAGAGGAGATTCACTAGGTTGATTCCAGAGTGGAGAGGGTTGGCTTATGAGGACAGACTGAGTAGACTGGGGCTATACTCATTGGAATTCAGAAGAATGAGGGGAGATCTTATAGAAACATATAAGATTATGAAGGGAGTAGATAAGATAGAAGCAAGGAAGTTGTTTCCACTGGCGGGTGAAACTAGAACTAGGGGGGTATGGCCTCAAAATAAGGGGGAGCAGATTTAGGACTGAGTTGAGGAGGAACTTTTTCACACAAAAGTTGTGAATCTGTGGAATTCCCTGCCCAGTGAAGCAGTTGAGGCTCCCTCATTGAATGTTTTTAAGGCAAGGATAGATAGATTTTTGAACAGTAAAGGAATTAAGGGTTATGGTGAGCAGGAGGGTAAGTGGAGCTGAGTCCACAAAAAGATCAGCCATGATCATACTGAATGGTGGAGCAGGCTCGAAGAGCCAGATGGCCGACTCCTGCTCCCAATTCTTATGTTGTTGTGTTCTCCTTTCCCCAGATTGCCAGCCAACCGGACTGATTCTTAAGGCACTTTCGTGGTGGGGGCCCAATGACTCTGGCTCCAGGTTTGTGCGATACCGTGGTTCCAGGACTCTGGCCTCATCGTTAGACTGAACTTCAGCTAATCACCCAACAGCTGATGATGGAAAGAGTTGGGAACATTGACTTGACCCCAGCAAACCCTGTGACAAATCACCAAAAAAAAACCCCAGACATATAAAGGAAGCAAGTTGATTCCAGTGGAGAATATTTGACATGTTAAAGTCATATTTGGGTAGAATTGCTCTTGTGTTGAATAGCTCCTACTAGAAGAATTTATCAAATTGAATTTGGAACTCCACCTCCAGGATTTCCCTGGGGAGCCCAGGAATTGCAAATTGATCTCCTAGAGCAACCCCCTCCCAGGAGAAAAAGTAATGGGGGTGGGAATAAAAAAAAACTGTTTTTCTTTTTAACATTTGCATTGACCAGTTGTTTTGGAGACAAGGCTGTTTGAGCAACAGTCGCTCATTTTGGGGATTGGGGAGTATGTTTGTTGGACGCGGCAGATGATAAATGGTGGGAGAGCGGGGAGGAAAGGGGAGAGGTTGGGGTAGCCGGGGGCAAGAGGATGTACGACATGGCCTCCTGGGACATGTCCAACCAGACTTGGTAATTGTCAGTTGGCCTTGGTAGGTCAGACATGCCTGTGGAGCCATGGGGTGGCAAGATGGCACAGTGGTTAGCACTGCTACCTCGCAGCGCCAGGGATGTGGGTTCAGTTCCGGCCTTGGGTGACTGTCTGTGCGGTGTCTGCATGTTCTTTCTCCGTGTCTGCCTGGGTTTCCTCCGGGTGCTCCGGTTTTCCCCCCCACAGTTGAAAAATGTGCAGGTTAGGTGGATTGGCCATGCTGAAGTGCCCCTTAGTGTCAGCAAGGTAAATATGTGGTGTTACGGGGATAGGGCCTGGATGGGATTGTTGTCAGTGCAGGCTCGATGGGCTGAATGGCCTCTTTCTGCACTGTAGGGATTCTATGATTCTAGGTTGAAGCTCCCCAGTTGAGTCTTAGTTGATGTGGGCGAGGCTGGAAGTCTCGATCCTTTGGGGTTTTTTTTGTGCTTACCTCCCTGGATTGAAGGCTGAACGTATTTATACCGTGTCTGTAAGGCTGTTAAGAGAAGGAAGGCAGATGTCACCGGGTGGCTCTCGGCTCCTGACTCAGTTCACGTATAATGCTTGCGTGACCATAGCAACGAGTCTCCTGGGACGCAGAACTGATCTCTGCAGTGCTCAGATTATAGCGTGCGCTGCTGTGCTTTACTGAAGCATACAGGAGCGATTCCAAAATAGTAGCGGACGCTTCCTTTGATGGGCAAGTCCGGAACGAGGGGGTTGAGGGGTGGGGGGGTGGGCACGATCTTAAAATTAGAATTAGGTTGTTCAGGGTTAATGTCAAGGAGAACCTCCCCACACAAAGCCTTGTGGAAATCTGAAACTCTCTTGATCAAAAAATCTGTGGCCGTTGAGGTTTCCGTCAAAGCTTTTCAAGACGGAAGAATAATTTAACACTGTTGCCTCACAGCGCCAGGGGCTCTGATTCGATTCCTGGCCTTGGCTGACTGTGGGAGTTTGCACATTCTCCCCGTGTCTGCATGGGTTTCCTCTGGGCGCTCCGGTTTCCTCCCACAGTCCGAAAGATGCACTGTAGGTGGATTGGCCTTGCTAAATTACCCCTTAGTGTCCAAAGATGTGCAGCTTAGATGGATTGGCCATGATAAGTTACCCCTTTGTGTCCAAAGACGTGCTGAGTTAGTTGGATTGGCCATGCTAAATTACCCCTGAGTGTCCAAAGATGTTCAGGTTGGGTGGATTGGCCATTTTAAATCGCCCCCTTAGTGTACAAAGATCTGCTGGTCAGGTGAATTGGCCGTGCTACACTGTCCCTTAGTGTCCAAAGATGTGCAGGTTAGGATGGATTAGCCATGCTAAATGTGTGGTGTTATGGGGATAGGGGATAAGAACATAAGAAATAGGAGCAGGAGTAGGCCATCTAGCCCTTCGAGCCTACCCCGCCATTCAATAAGATCATGGCTGATCTGTCGTGGCTCAGTTCCACATTCCCGCCCTCTCCCCATAACCCTTAATCCCCTCGCTTATCAAAAACCTATCAACCCTCGTCTTAAAAATATTTAGCGAGGCAGCCTCCACCACTTCAACGGGCAGAGAATTCCAGAGATTCACCACCCTTTGAGTGAAGAAGTTCCTCGTCAACTCCGTTCTAAACTGCCTCCCCTTTATCTTGAGGCTGTGCCCCCTAGTCCTACTGTCCTTTCTGAGCAGGAAGAGCCTCTCCACCTCTATCCTATCCATCCCATTCGTCATCTTATATGTCTCAATGAGATCTCCCCTCATTCTTCTAAACTCTAATGAATACAAGCCTAGTTTATTCAGCCTCTCCTCATAGCTCAACCCCCTCAACTCCGGTATCAGCCTAGTAAACCTCCTCTGCACTCCCTCCAATGCCAAAATATCCTTGTGTAAGTGCGGCGAACAAAACTGCACACAGTACCCCAGCTGTGCCTCACCAATGCCCTATACAGCTGCAGCAAGACCTCCCTACTTTTATATTCAATCCCCCTCGCGATGAAGGCCAGCATCCCATTCGCCTTCCTGACCACCTGCTGCACCTGCAGGCTGGGTTTTTGTGACTCATGCACAAGGACCCCAAGGTCCCTCTGCACCGTCGCCTGCTGCAGTTTTTCGCCACGTAAGTAATAGTCCTTCCTACCATTCTTCCTACCAAAGTGGACCACCTCACACTTGCCAACATTAAATTCCATTTGCCATTTCCTGGCCCATTCGCCCAGCCTATCTAGATCCTTCTGCAGACTCTCCACACCTTCCATGCAATTTGCCGTTCCACCAATCTTGGTGTCATCAGCAAATTTCGACACCATACACTCGGTTCCCTCCTCCAGATCATCTATATAAATGGTAAATAGCTGAGGCCCCAGCACCGACCCCTGGGGCACTCCACTAGTCACCAACCGCCAATCCGAATAGCACCCGTTGACCCCCACTCTCTGCCTCCTATTTGACAGCCAATCCTCTATCCACGTTAACACCCTACCCCCAACTCCATGCTCCCTTACCTTCTGCAATAACCTCTTGTGAGGTACCTTGTCAAAGGTGCTGGGTAAGATGCTGTGTCGTAGAGTCGGTGCAGACTCGATGGGCAGAATTGCCTCCTTCTGCACCGCAGGAATTCTACAATTCTATTTAAGTCTGTTTGTTTATTGGTGTCACAAGTAGGCTTACATTAACACTGCAATGATGTTACTGTGAAAATCGCCCCAGTCGCCACATTCTGGCACCTGTTCGGGTACACTGAGGGGGAATTTAGCACGGCCAGTGCACCTAACCACATCTTTTGGACTGTGGGAGGAAACCCCCGCAGTGCTTTCGGGCAAGGTGCATGTTCCAGGAGACTTGGCCGAGCGTCCTCTTGCCCCCCCGGCTACCCCACCACCTCCCCCACGCCTTCCTCTCTCACCATTGATCACCTGGTGGGCCCAACAAACATACAGCCCGCAGCCCCCATCCCCAACTGAGTGACTGTCACCCAAACAACCTTGTCCCCAAGTAGAATCATAGAAGGAGACCATTCGGCCCATCGAGTCTGCACCGACCACCATCCCACCCAGACCCTATCCCCATAACCCCATGCATTTACCCCTAGCTAGTTCCCCCTGACACTAAGGGGTTATTTTAGCATAGCCAATCCACCTAACCCACACGTGTTTGGACGGTGGGAGGAAACCGGAGCACCCGGAGGAAACCCACACAGACACAGAGGGAAGTAGAAGAATCTATCAAATCCAATTTGCTACTTTACCCTTCCAGGGATTCCCTGGAAGGTTCCAGAATTGAAAATTAATCTCCTGGAGCAATCCCCCTCCCCACTCCAGGAGAAAAGCCCAGGGGGGGCGGTAATTAAAGAAAAATGTTTTCCTTTTTAACATTTGTGTTGACCAGTTCGGGCAAGGTGCAGGAAGGGTGGGGAAATTGGATTCTTGAGCAGGGAGACATCGGATACCCAGAGACCCAGCTCCAACCGAGACTCAGCTCCAACCGAGACTCAAAGAAAAGGAGCAGAATATTGGATCGATGGCCAACGTTCCTCTCTGGAACATGACGGACATGACACAGGACGGAGACAGAGCAGACGGTGTGGCAGATGGACACAGCACACTCCAGGTCAGCAGAGCTCGTGAGCTGCGCACACAAAGTTTGATTTGATTTATTAGAATAGAATCCTTACAGTGCAGTAGGAGGCCATTCAGCCCATCGAGTCTGCACTGACTGCAGACCATATTCCTGTAACCCCTCATATTTATCCTGCTAATTCCCCTGACACTAGGGTTAATTTTGCATGGCCAATCCATTTAATCTGTTGGTACATGACCTCAGATCTCTGTACCTTTCTCCCACTGGGAGAAGGTGGAAGAGAGGATGTCCGGGTTACTTGGGGGTCCTTGATTACGCTGGCTGCTTATGAGGTAAGGGGAATTGTAAATGCAGCCAATGGCAGAGTCAAAAGTGGAAAGCATTCTAACTCTCTTTAGTGTGTGGGAGGAAATCGGAGCACCCAGAGAAAACCCATGCAGATACGGGGAGAATGTGCACAGTCACCTGAGGCCAGAATTGAACCTGGGTCCCAGGTGCTGTGAGGCAGCAGTGCTAACTGCATTATTATTGTCACATGGATTGGAATACAGTGAAAAGTATTGTTTCTTGTGCGCTATACAGACAAGTTCACAGACTACATAGGGGAGAGGGAAAGGAGAGAGTGTAGCATGTAGTGTTACAGTCGTAGCTAGGGTGTAGAAAAAGATCAACTTAATATATGGGGTGGCATGGTAGTACAATGGCTAGTGCTGCTGCCTCACAGCGCCAGGGACCTGGGTTTGATTCCCGGCCTTGGGTCACGGTCTGCGTGGAGTTTGCACATTCTCCCTGTGTCTGCGTGGGTTTCCTTCGGGTGCTCCGGTTTCCTCCCACAGTGCAAAGATGTGCAGGTTGGGTGGATTAGACAGGCTAAATTTCCCCTTTAGTGTGAGGGGGACAAGCTAGGGTAAATGCATGGGGTTATAGGGATACGCTGGGTGGGATTGTAGTCAGTGCAAACTAGGTGGGCCAAATGGCCTCAATCTGCACTGTAGGATTCTTTGTATATGGTAGGTCCATTCAAAAGTCTGACGGCAGCAGGGAAGAAGCTATTCCTGAGTCAGTCGGCACGTGACCTTGGACTTTAGTATTTTTTTTTCCCAACGGAAGAAGGTGGAAGAGAGAACGTCCGGAATGTGTGAGGTCCTTGATTATGCTGGCTGCTTTGCCGAGGCAGCAAGAAGTGCAGACAGTGTCGATGACAGAGTCAACAATGGAGAGCACGCTAACTCTCTTCACCCAGACAGACACGTCAGCCCGCTGGGACACTTTTGCTAATCAAATCTCACTGCAGAGCGGTGTGTGTGTGTGAGACAGAAAGCAGCAGGGATGAGTGACTGACAGAGAGAACACCGTCAGGCACATTGCGTCTGCTCACTTCAGCCCCTAAGCAATGCAATCCCCCCAGAAATCTCCCCTACCCTCACTTTCATCAGGGCCCGGCAGGCTCATTGTGGCCAAGTCATCACAGATAACCTTAACCCGCTCCCTCCAACTCTTCATTAACACAGTGGGACTCTGACTCGGCACTGCATACAGAAAATAGACAACAGATCAGGTTCCCTGGTCTTTCAAAGGGTCAGTGCCGAGGGAGCGCCGCACTGTCAGAGGGTCAGTGCCAAGAGCGCCGCGCTGTGGGAGGGTCAGTGCCAAGAGCACAGCGCTGTCAGAGGGTCAGTGCCAAGGGAGTGCCGCACTGTCAGCGGGTCAGTGCCGAGGGAGCGCCGCGCTGTCAGAGGGTCAGTGCTGAGGGAGCGCCGCACTGTCAGAGGGTCAGTGCTGAGGGAGCGCCGCACTGTCAGAGGGTCAGTGCTGAGGGAGCGCCGCACTGTCAGAGGGTCAGTGCTGAGGGAGCGCCGCACTGTCAGCGGGTCAGTGCCAAGAGCGCCGCGCTGTGGGAGGGTCAGTGCCGAGGGAGCGCCGCGCTGTGGGAGGGTCGGTGCCGAGGGAGCGCCGCGCTGTCGGAGGGTCAGTGCCGAGGGAGCGCCGCACTGTGGGAGGGTCGGTGCCGAGGGAGCGCCGCGCTGTCGGAGGGTCGGTGCCGAGGGAGCGCCGCGCTGTCGGAGGGTCGGTGCCGAGGGAGCGCCGCGCTGTGGGAGGGTCGGTGCCGAGGGAGCGCCGCGCTGTGGGAGGGTCGGTGCCGAGGGAGCGCCGCGCTGTGGGAGGGTCGGTGCCGAGGGAGCGCCGCGCTGTGGGAGGGTCGGTGCCGAGGGAGCGCCGCGCTGTGGGAGGGTCGGTGCCGAGGGAGCGCCGCGCTGTGGGAGGGTCGGTGCCGAGGGAGCGCCGCGCTGTGGGAGGGTCGGTGCCGAGGGAGCGCCGCGCTGTGGGAGGGTCGGTGCCGAGGGAGCGCCGCGCTGTGGGAGGGTCGGTGCCGAGGGAGCGCCGCGCTGTGGGAGGGTCGGTGCCGAGGGAGCGCCGCGCTGTGGGAGGGTCGGTGCCGAGGGAGCGCCGCACTGTGGGAGGGTCAGTGCCAAGAGCGCCGCGCTGTGGGAGGGTCGGTGCCGAGGGAGCGCCGCGCTGTGGGAGGGTCAGTGCCAAGAGCGCCGCGCTGTGGGAGGGTCAGTGCCAAGAGCGCTGCGCTGTCGGAGGGTCAGTGCCGAGGGAGTGCCGCGCTGTGGGAGGGTCGGTGCCGAGGGAGCGCCCCGCTGTCGGAGGGTCAGTGCCGAGGGAGCGCCGCGCTGTGGGAGGGTCGGTGCCAAGGGAGCGCCGTAGTCAGGGGTGTCAGTTCACAGTTTCTGAAGTTGGCGTCTGTCACTTTAATCAACACTCCCATCCACTAACACTCTCGATAAACCCTCTCATCCCCATCTTCAGAAATCTGCCACCTTCTCCCAGCTCCCCCCTTGCTGCTGCTGTGTAATCCACCCCTGATGTTCTGGGAGAATCTGACAGTAGATTATCCACTTGCAATACTCTGTGTCCTACACTAGGTGTCAGCCTTGGCTCAGACTGGGGGTGAAGCTCACTGCAGAGTGGCTGGTGAACACTGATTTATTTACAGAAGGCCATTCGGCCTGTCGAGTCTATCCTGGATCGCAAAGCAATCCTGTCAGTCCTGTTTCCCCTGTCCCACCCCTGTAGCCCTTTCCCTCAACTGCGAGTCCAATTTACAGGTGGCACAGTGGTTAACACTGCTATTTCACAGCGCCAGGGACTCAGGTTCGAGTCCCAGCTTGGGTCACTATCTGTGTGGAGTCTGCGCATTCTCCCCGTGTCTGCATGGGTTCCCTTCGGGTGCTCCGGTTTCCTCCCACAATCCTGAACGATGTGCTGGTTAGGGTACACTGACCATGATAAATTCTCCCTCGGTGTACCTGAACAGGCACCGGAGTGGTGACTAGGAGAATTTCACAGTAACTTCACTGCAGCGTTAATGTAAGCCTACTTGTGACATGAACAAATAAACTTTAAATTTTCCTGTTATTGACAGTCAGTGATTGTCGCCACCTCTGCCAGTCTGTGTCCGGAAAGTTCCAGAACAGCACAAACTCGCTCTGTAGAAAATTCCACAACCCATTCGCACAGCTGGCCCCCCCAACCCTACACCGGGCCCCCCACGACCAACGTCCGCCCCCACACTCCCACACCACATCTCCTCCCCCCAGCATCCATTCCAACTCCTGCTGGGGAGCAAGTCCCTGGCAAAGGGGGTATGGGGAGGGGGGCTTTGGGCAGAGGGGGTTACCTGGCACAATGGGACGCAGGTTGGGTGGAAATAGGATGCAAAGGTTGCAACTTCCACATGACAGTTTGCACATGCACTCGCTCACTTGCACACACATTACAAACGCTTGCATGCTTGCGCACACACGTGCTCACGCACACACACGTGCTCACGCACACACACACTTGCATGTTCACATGCACACACAAACACATGCACACATGCTAATGCCCAAGCATGTTCGTGCACACTGACAAATTGCCTCATACGTTTTTCTCCTCACTCACACTCAATCAGTGACACTCTCGCTCTCTGACAGTCACTCACACTCCCTTATTCCCACACACACAGTCAGCTGGTATCACGCAGCCCTCCGTACAAATTGTATCTGCCGCCAATTTACAACAAATAAACTTAATCTTTATTTCTTTGTACAATCACAAACTTGAAGAGAGTAGATGTGGATCCACTCTCACGCGCAGTCCAGTGACAGAGGACATGTGTGGGGTGTGAATCCACATCTCTCACCATCCAGACAGATTTCAGTCAAAAAAAATCAGAATTACAAATAATATAAAATTATACAATTATTACATTCAAACAGGTAGAGCACGCGTCAGGCGGACGTGGTGTTTAGTGAGATGAATTCATTCTATGTACAGGCACATTGGTGAAATGGGTCGGAATGGCCCAGGGTCCTGGGGAAGTCATTCTTTGGGGATACCTTGTAGAAACGGAGAGGGGAGTGGGGCGTCGGGGGGGAGGGAGGTGGGGGGGGGGGGGGGGTGGAGGGGGGGGGGGAGGTGGTTGGGGGGTGCGGGAGGGGGTCAGTCAGAATTGTTGTACAATTCCAAACATATCACTGCAGCGACAAGGGCAGCGACTGAGATTGTGGGTAGTCCATGCGCATCCAGTGACAACCCAACCTCAGGAAGGAAAGGAGGGAACCACCACCACCCCCTGCCCAAGAAAATAAAGGCCACCCCCCCCTCCCATTAGCCCAAGAGCGACATGGCGGACATCTCCCACTCCACACACCATGTTCGACTGGTTCACTAATGCCCTCTGAAATGGCCGAGTGGTATTATTGCTGGACTATCAATCCAGAAACTCAACTAATGTTCTGGGTTCGAATCCCGCCACGCCAGATGGTGGGATTTGAATTCAATAAAAAAAATCTGGAATTAAGCATCTACTGATGACCCACGGTCGGGAAAACCCATCTGGTTCACTAATGTCCCTTTAGGGAAGGAAATCTGCCGTCCTTACCTGCTCTGGCCTACATGTGACCTCAGAACCACAGCAATGTGGTTGGCTCTCAACTGCCCTCCAAGGGGCAACTAGGGATGGGCAATAACTGCTGGCCCAGCCAGTGACACCCGTGTCCCACGAATGAATGCAAAGAAGTTTCCAGTGTGGGTTTGAGGGCTAGGCTGAGGTAGAAGACAATGAGATAAAGCTCCTGAGGCTAAAGGGATAGGGGAGGGAAGACAGAATCAGGCTATTGAACTTGATGATCAGTGATGTGAGGGTTAGGATGATTGGCCATGTTAAATTGCCCTTTAGTCTCAGGGGGACTAGCAGGGGTAAATGCAGGGGGTTATAGGGAAAGGGCCTGGGTGGGATTGCGGTCAGTGAGGACTCGATGGGCCAAATGGCCTCCTTCTGTGCACTGTAGGGATTCGATGGTCAGCCTCGATCAATGGTGGAACAGGCTGGATTGGTGGGGGTGGGGGTGGGGGGACGGTGGTGGGGGTGGCGCCTAAGTTTAGATTCACAACGTAAATCAGAAAATCAGAAGCCCAATGGCCCTGGTTTGTGGGGATCCAATTTGTAGAGTGATGGAGTCTTTACAGCACACGAGGCCATTCGGCCCACTGAGTCCATGTCAGGCCTCTGCTTAGCGACCCGGCCAGCCCCAGTCCCGTCACTCCTGCTCTGTAACCCTCCCGAGTGTCTGTCCCTCAATGGCCCATCCCACCCCCTTCGAAGGTCACACTCAGAGGGGGAGATGCCCCAGTCAGTGACCCTCACTGTGTATCTTCCTCACCGCTCCCAACCCGCCCCCACCCACGCCGTACCCCCCAGAGTCACTGTCAGAAACCGCGGGGCCTTGCAGAGCTCCTGTCATCCCAGGTAAACAATGTAAAGTGCAGTCAGAAAAATCCAGGAGGCTGCTTCCCCGCGGTTACCCAGACAGGAACCCGTCACACCAATAACCCGAGACAGTACACGGGGGGAGCGGGGGGAGAGGGCGGAACGCACGGGGGGGAGAGGACGGAACCCACGGGGGGGGGGGGGGGGGGGGGACGCAGGGAGAGGCAGTGGGACGCAGGGTGAGAGCATGGGTACAGCATGGGGCGCAAGGGGAGAGATTGGGGCGCAAGGGGAGAGATTGGGGCGCAAGGGGAGAGATTGGGGCGCAAGGGGAGAGATTGGGGCGCAAGGGGAGAGATTGGGGCGCAAGGGGAGAGATTGGGGCGCAAGGGGAGAGATTGGGGCGCAAGGGGAGAGATTGGGGCGCAAGGGGAGAGATTGGGGCGCAAGGGGAGAGATTGGGGCGCAAGGGGAGAGATTGGGGCGCAAGGGGAGAGATTGGGGCGCAAGGGGGGGAGACCATGGGATGCACAGGGAGAGAATGAAGTGGAGGGGGAGAGAGTGGGGTGCAGGGGAGAGAGTGGGGCGTCGGGGGAGAGAGAGTTGGGCATGGGGAGAGAGAGTGGGGCGTGAGAGCATGTGATGCACTTGGAGACTGCCAGACTCAAAAGCCATTTCAACACGGCGACACCAGCAACCTGCAGGATTGGTGACAGGCAGTGATTTCGGAGATTCCACCGGAGATGGTCAAACACCGACATCGGATTCAATTCAGTTTGTAGCCTTTGAACAGCCGGAGTGGGTCGGGTCGGGAATAAAGGCACCCGTACGGTTACAGCCACATCCCAGCCCAGTCCCACGGCAACACAGCAAGGAAAGGTGCTGCTGTGATCTAAAGCAGCCGATCGGAAGTTTGGATGGCAGTAACGTTCTCGTAGATCAGGTCCTGCTCCGCCTGCAGCTCCAGCTGGTTCTGGTATATCGCCTCCTGGGGTTGTTTCGACTGGAGAGTATCCAACATGCACTGATGCAGGAAGATGTATTGAGGCTACAATTCAGCCAATGGGAAACAGAATGGAAAGTTTACACATTGCCAAATAACCAATAAACATCCTTAATTAGAGCAAATCCTGTGGTTATTTAAATAAGGCACTGTTTACTACCATTGCTATCAAACACCCCCAGGACCAGGTACAGCACAGGGTTAGATACAGAGTAAAGCTCCCTCTACACTGTTCCCCCATCAAACACTCCCAGGACAGGTACAGCACGGGGTTAGATACAGAGTAAAGCTCCCTCTACACTGTCCCCATCAAACACTCCCAGGACAGGTACAGCACGGGGTTAGATACAGAGTAAAGCTCCCTCTACACTGTCCCCACCAAACACTCCCAGGACAGGTACAGTACGGGGTTAGATACAGAGTAAAGCTCCCTCTACACTGTCCCCCCATCAAACACTCCCAGGACAGGTACAGCACGGGGTTAGATACAGAGTAAAGCTCCCTCTACACATGTCCCCCCATCAAACACTCCCAGGACAGGTACAGCACGGGGTTAGATACAGAGTAAAGCTCCCTCTACACTGTCCCCCCATCAAACACTCCCAGGACAGGTACAGCACGGGGTTAGATACAGAGTAAAGCTCCCTCTACACTGTCCCCCCATCAAACACTCCCAGGACAGGTACAGCACGGGGTTAGATACAGAGTAAAGCTCCCTCTACATTGTCCCCATCAAACACACCCAGGACAGATACAGCACAGGGATAGATAGAGTAAAGCTCCTTCTATACTGTCCCCCATCAAACACTCCCAGGACAGGTACAGCATGGGGTTAGATACAGAGTAAAGCTCCCTCTACACTGTCCCCCCATCAAACACTCCCAGGACAGGTACAGCACGGGGTTAGATACAGAGTAAAGCTCCCTCTACACTGTCCCCCCATCAAACACACCCAGGACAGATACAGCACAGGGATAGATAGAGTAAAGCTCCTTCTATACTGTCCCCCATCAAACACTCCCAGGACAGGTACAGCACGGGGTTAGATACAGAGTAAAGCTCCCTCTACACTGTCCCCCATCAAACACTCCCAGGACAGGTACAGCACGGGGTTAGATACAGAGTAAAGCTCCCTCTACACTGTCTCCATCAAACACACCCAGGACAGGTACAGCACGGGGTTAGATACAGAGTAAAGCTCTCTTGAACTTCAGAACATTTTCTAATTCACTGTACCATTTCGATTTCCTACAATACCTAACCGTGTGATCCCTATAGTTTATGAGTGTGCTGTGGACTGAAATATCAACAGGGACTAAACTGAGATATCCAAACTTTTGCCATACAGGAATTGTTTGAGGATGCAGACAAGAGAGACCCGCTCCATCAGTCAGCATTGGGTTAGAATCTAATCCTAAAAGATGAAACTCCAAATTGTGGACTGTCCCTAATCACATTCAGATTTTGAGCATCATCTTTTGGGTGGGAATGCTTTCCAATCGCCTGTAGTGTTTAAAGAAATGAGGAAGAAGCACGGACACGTGGCTCAATTCTTCCTCATTCATTTAGAGAAGCTCAGGACCCATGAACAAGACTTCCTCATGGACCAGCCCACTTCCCCCCCTCACTATCTGCAGTAGCCCAAGCTCTGGCCCCCAGGGCACTGGCCCCTAGAGCATTGAGCCCTGGAGCTCTGGCCGTTTAAGGACGGTAAGAAGTCTTACAGCACCAGGTTAAAGTCCAACAGGTTTATTTGATAGTAAACCCACAAGCTTTTGGGGTTTGCCCCTTGGTCAGGTGAGTGGAGAGTTCCGGTCTGGAGAGAACTGACGAAGGGGCAAACCCCGAAAGCTTGTGGGTTTACTATCAAATAAACCTGTTGACTTTAACCTGGTGCTGTGAGCCTTCTTACTGTGTTTACCCCAGTCCAACGCCGGCATCTCCACATCATTTAAAGGTGTGCAGGTTAGATGAATTAGCCGTGCTAAATTGCCCCTTAGTGTCCAAAGATGTGCGGATTAGGCTGATTGGCCGTGCTAAATTAATTCTAATGTCAGGGGGATTAGCAGGTTAAGTAAGTGGGGTTGCGGGAAAAGGGCCTGGGTTAGATTGTGGTCGGTGCAGATTCGATGGGTTGAATGGCCTCCTTCTGCAATCCAATTCTATGAGTCTGTGGTTCTGACTAAGAGCCAATGAGAACAATGGTTGACGCGCTAAACTGCCCAGGCGTGTGACGTTACCGAGGGACCCACTGTCTTTAGGGAGTAGTTTTTCCCAGGATTTGGAGGGATTCCATGCTGGGAATTTCAGTTGTGGGAGGTCAGAGACGGGTAGTGCAGAGCAGGAGCAAGAGGCTGGGAGGTGCATATCGAGTCTGCTCCCCCAGCACCCCCCCACCTGCCACCTCCACTGAGCTGTGACATTAAACACACACAGAGTACAACTCACCTCTGTCTGAACCATCAGCGGCCGGTTCCATCGCATTTTGCGGACAATTCCATAAACGTCAATGACACCTTCATGTTCGATTTGTTGCAACAGGTAGTCCAGGGCTATTAGTGTACCAGTCCGCCCAACGCCAGCACTGAGAATCAGAGAGTCAGGGCCATTAAACAGATACAAAGCACATTTCCCTCGCTCAGCTCCCTCATGATACAGACTGTCCAAAAGAAATTGGATCAAAGTATTGGGGCTCATTGTAGCAATCATCTCCCTGACACCATCACACAGTCACTCTCTCCCCCCCAGCTCCCTGTGTTACTGACTGTATCTGTACTGATGTTAATCCAGCTCCCTCACAGTCACTCAGTAACCCCTCTCCCCCCAGCACCCTGTGTTAATGACTGTAGAAGGTGATGGCCTAGTGGTATTATTGCTAAATTATTAATCCTGAAACTCAGCTAATGTTCTGGGGACCTGGGTTCGAATCCTGCCATGGCAGATGGTGGAATTTGAATTCAATAAAAAAAAATCTGGGTTTAAGAAGCGACTGGTGACGACGAAACCATTGTTGACTGTTGGGAAAACCCATCTGGTTCACTAATGTCCCTTTTAGTGAAGGAAATCTGCCGTCCTTACCCGGCCTGGCCTACATGTGACTCCAGAGCCGCAGCAATGGGGTTGGGTCTCAGCTGCCCTCTGAAAGTGAAACATTTCGTTCAAGGGCAACTAAGGATGGGCAATAAATGCTGGCCTAGCCCCAGGAATGAATAGAAATAAATCTCTATTAATATTAATCCAGTTTCTTCACACTAACCACAGCTTTCCTGGTGTTTTTCAAAAATCAGGATCTTACAGCCTCTTAACCTAAGAACTAAGAGGAGGAGAAGGCCATTCAGCCCCTTGAACCTTCTTCCACAGTTGATACAATCATGACTAATCTCATCTCCAACTTCCTGCCCACTCCCCATAACCCTTCATCCCATCACCAGTGAAAAACCAGTGGGGTAGGGAATTTCCCAGATTCACCAGCCTTTGAGTGGAATAATTCCTCCTCATCTCTGTTTTAAATCTGCCTCCCGTTAGTCTAAAACTATGGCCTCTTGTTCTAGATTATCCAACAAGAGGAAACATCCTTTCTCTGTCCACCCTGTCAACACCCCCACCCCTCGCATCTTATACACCTCGATTAGACCTCCTCTCATTCTGCTAAACTCCAGTGAGTCTGGATCCTCAACCTCTCCATAAAACAAGACTGTTGTTCCTGGAATCAACCTAGTGAACCTTCTCTGAACTGTGTCTGATGCATTTACACCCTTCCTCAAGTAAAGGGACCAAAACTGTGCGCAATAATCCAGATGTGGTCTCCCCAGTGCCCGATACAGTTGCAAAAGCTCCTCCCTACTT
The DNA here is from genome assembly GCF_965287045.1 of Carcharhinus amblyrhynchos. NCBI lineage: Eukaryota > Metazoa > Chordata > Chondrichthyes > Carcharhiniformes > Carcharhinidae > Carcharhinus > Carcharhinus amblyrhynchos. Next base: position 14,441 of record NW_027650444.1, on the reverse strand, counting down.
ATATATTCTATTCTATTAGTAATGAACACCACAATTCCATTTCTCACTGAATCCTTACAGTGCAAAAGGAGACCATTCGGTCCATCGAGTCTGCACTGACAATAATCACACCCCTCCCTATCTTCGTAACCCAAAAGTATTTACCCTGCTAATCCCCCTGACACTAAGGGGCAATTTAGCTTAGCCAATCAACCTAACCCGTACATCTTTGGAGTGTGGGAGGAAACCCACGCAGACACAGGGGAGTACGTACAAACTCGATGGGCTGGATGGCCTCTTTCTGTACTGTAGGGATTCTATTCTATTCTATCTTTGCTCCTTATCATCCAATTTTAGCACGGCCAATCTACCTAACCCACACATCTTTGGACTGTGGGAGGAAACTGGAGCACCTGGAGTAAACCCCAGTAGACACAGGGAGAACATGCAAACTCCACACAGACTGTCACCCAAGGCTGGAATTGAACCCGGGTCCCTGGTGCTATGAGGCAGCAATGCTAACCACTGTGCCGCCCACATTTGGTTTCCTTATTACCTGCTACACTTGTCTACTAGCTTTCACGGATGGCATGGTGATTAGCACTGCTGCCTCGCAACGCCAGGAACCTGGGTTCGATTCCTGGCTTGGGTCAAAGTGTGGAGTCTGCATGTTCTCCCCGTGTCTGTGTGGGTTTCCTCTGGGTGCTCCGATTTCCTCCCACAGTACGAAAGTAGTGCTGGTTAGGGTGCATCGACCATGCCAAACTGTACCCGAATAGGCGCCAGAGTGCGGCGACTAGGGGATGTTCACAGTAACTTCATTGCAGTGTCAATGTAAGTCTTACTTGCGGCACTAATAAATAAATAAACTTTAAATAAATAAATTTCTACGATTCATGGACTAGAACACCCAGATCCCTCTGCAGCAAACCAGAGCAGAAAGTAGCAATCACAGTGACTCCTTACCTGCAGTGTATGACAGGTGGGCCTTGCTGGTTCCTATTCAGGCGATCCCGGATGAGTTTGTGGAATGCTAGCAGTTTGTCCGTGGTTTTGGGAACGCCATGATCCGGCCAGGCAGTGAAGTGAAAGTGTGAGACCAAGCGCCGTTCCGAGGACTCAGCCTATCCAGAAGAGGCAGAGGTTCAGTCCCCTTTAACTCTCACTCCTCCTTGCCTGAAGGCATCTCCCTCCTGACGTAACCACTGGGGCTTCTCTCCCTCACTCAAACACCCACCTCACACCTGTACCAAGTCTAGGAAAGTCTGATGGGTTTGACCTGGCCAAACCCAATCGTTAATCCCTATTCCAACACTGAACAGAACAGAGAACAGTACAGTACAGGCCCTTCAGCCCTCGATGTTGTGCCGAGCCATATCCGAACCCAAGATCAGTCTATCCCACTCCCTATCATTCTGGGGTGCTCCATGTGCCTATCCAATAACCGCTTGAAAGTTCCTAAAGCGTCCGACTCCACTATCACAGCAGGCAGTGTATTTCACACCCCAACCACTCTCTGAGTAAAGAATCTACCTTGGACATCCCTCCTATATCTCCCACCATGAACCTTATAGTTATGCCCTGTAGTGTGTGACTTGGAGGGGAAAGTCCAGGTGATGGTGTTTCCCATGTGTCTGCTGCCATTGTCCTCCTAGATGGTAAAAGTCATGGGTTTGGAAGGTGCTGCCTAAGGAGCCTTGGTGAGTTGCTGCAGTGCATCTTGTAGATGGTACACACGGCTACCACTGTGGTTCGGTAGAGAAGGGAGTCAAATTTAAGGTGGTGGATGGGGTGCCAGTCAAACAGGGCTACTTTGTCCTGGATGGTGTCAAGCTTCCCGAGTGTTGTCGGAGCTGCACCCATCCAGGCAAGGGGAGAGTATTCCGTAACACCCCTGACTTGTGCCATGTTGATGGTGGACAGGCTCTGGGGAGTCAGGAGGTGAGTTACTTGCTGCACGGTGGCACAGTGGTTAGCCCGGCTGCCTCACAGCGCCAGGGACCCAGGTTCAATTCTTGGTTTGGGTCACTGCCTGTGCGGAGTCTGCACATTCTCCCTGTGTCTGTGTGGGTTTCCTCTGACTGCTCCGGGTTCCTCTCTCAGTCCAAGAGACGTGCTGGTTAGGTGCATTGGCCATGCTAAATTCTCTCTTGGCATACCCAAACAGGCACCGGAGTGTGGCGGCTCGGGGGTTTTCACAGTAATTTCATTGCAGTGTTAATGTAAACCTACTTGTGACACCGATAAATTTTAAAAAAGGGATTCCCAGTCTCCGATCTGCTCTGGTAGCCGCAGTATTTATAAGAGCTGGGTCTGTTATATTTCTGTTCAATGGTAAATCCTCAGGATTGTTGATGGGGGAGATGGGCAGATTGCGGAGAGGGGAGGGGGAGGGGGCGGTGGTGGGGGATGGATTCAGTGATGATTATGCCGTTGAATGCCAAAGGGGAGATGGTTACATTCTCTCTTTTTGCCATTGACTGGCCCTTGTGTGGTGTTACTGTTGTTATTGAACACAATGATAAGTCAAGGAGTTTATTGTTCCACGGTGGAACTGGATAGAACGCAGTCTATCCATCATTTTGTGCAGCCTCTCACCTTCGTGAGCCTGAACTCTCGGAGGGTCCAATCGCTGAGGATGGTCTCCTGGGTGACAGTCACTGTGATGCCCTCATAGGTACAGGGGGTGTAATCCAGGGGCCAGTAGTGTTCGCACTTGACCTGGAACAAAAGCATATTTGAGAGGGCTTCATCCAAAATAATTACGTAGCATGAACCGCCCAGAAGCAGGCAATTCGGCCCGACCTTTCTGTACTATGATCCACTTGAGCCTCCATCCCCACCTTTCCCCATCTCAATCTCTATCTCCTACTCCCTCATTTGCTTGTCTAGCCTCCCCTTAGATGGGCCTTTATTGGTCACTTCTCTAGGGGAGGCAGTGGTGGTGGTGTAGTCGTGTTGTTACTCGACTGATAATCTGGAGGAATGTTCTGGGGACCTGGCTTCGAATCCCACCATGCCAGCTTTTAATTCGTAGAATTATAGAGGTTTACAGCATGGAAACAGGCCCTTTGGCCCAACTAGTCCATGCATCCCTCTTTTTTAAACCACTAAGTAGTCCCAATTGCCCATATCCCTCTGTACCAATCTTACCCATGTACCTAAACGCTTTTTAAAAGACAAAATTGTATCTGCCTCTGCTATTGCCTCTGGCAGCTCGTTCCAGACACTCACCACCCTCTGTGTGAAAAAAAATGCCCCTCTGGACCCTTTTGTATCTCCCCCCTCTCACCTTAAACCTATGCCCTCTAGTTTTAGGCTCCCCTACCTTAGGGAAAAGATATTGACTATCTCGCTGATCTATGCCCCTCACTACATTATAGACCTCTATAAGGTCACCCTCAGCCTCCTACACTCCAGAGAAAAAAAATCCCAGCCTCTCCTTATAACCCAAACCAGCAAGTCCCGGTAACATCCTAATAAATCTCTTCTGCACTCTTTCTAGTTGAATAACATTCTTTCTTGTTTGTTCCTTCATGGGACGTGGTGTCGTTGGCTGGGCCATCATTTATTGTCCATTCTTAGTTGCCCTTGATGGGGCAGTTAAGAGTCAACCACATTAACCTGTGGTTCTGGAGTCACATGTAGGCCAGACCGGGTAAGGACAGCAGATTTCCTTCCCTAAAGGGACATTAGTGAACCAGGTGGGTTTTTCTGACAATCGGCAATGGTAATCAGTAGATTTTTAATTCCAGTTGTTTTATTGAATCCAAAGTACACCAGCTGCTGTGGCGGGATTCGAACCCAGGTCCCCAGAGCATTGTCCTGGATCTCTGGATTACTAGCCCAGAGACAACACCACCATCTCCCCATGATGGTGAACGGGGAGCACTCGGAGGAAACCCACGCAGATGCGGGGAGAGCGTGTAAACTCCACACAGACAGTGACCCGAGGCCGGAATCGAACCTGGGTCCCTGGCGCTGTGAGGCAGCAGGTGCTAACCTCTGCGCCACCGTGCCGTCCAATTCAAACGGTTGGCAAGGAACTCACCCGATTTAATTCCACACAGTTTGTCAGCATCACAATGATCTCCGACTTCTGCTCCCAAACCATTCTCCAGAAGTCCGCCACGGTGCTTGGCAGGGGTCCCTGGGCAGCGATGAACTCGCTTCCGGTCTTGTAACACTACAAAGAACCAGCGGGAATAAGAATTCAGAACAGGAACCACCGCAACAAGAAAAAGTCAGGGATATAATTCCTGACTGGAATGTGGTGGGGTGGATATTTAGAACAGGGGGTAGGGTGGGGAGGGGAAGAGGGTAAACAGAGGCAAAACTAACTCAACAACAACCATAATGTCCTAGCCAGAAATTCAGAAGTGCCAACACCAGGCAACCCTGGGTAAGGCAGGGCACAGAATTGGGGCAATGGGGAGGTGCCACCATTGCTTGTTGATGCCAACTAGCGGCAGAGACCCCCCTGCTTTATTTTTGTTTAATCATTCACAGGATGTGGGCATCGCTGGCTGGCCAGAATTAATTACCCCATTGCTGTGGCTCTGTAGTCACATGTAGGCCAGACCGGGTAAGGACGGCAGATTTCCTTCCCTAAAGGACATTAGTGAACCAGATGGGTCTTTCCAACAGTAGCTTCATGGTTGTGAGTAAATTCTTAATAATTCCAGATATTTTTTATCAAGATCAAATTCCACCATCTGTGGGATTCGATCCAAGATTCCTAGAACATTGGCTGAGTTTCTGGGTTAATAATTAGCGATAATACCACTAGGCTACCATCTGGCCTTGACGTATGATGAACACTATCATTATTTGAACAATGAAAGTACATTGCATGGGAATGTAACAAAATAAGGATTTCCAACACAGAGAGAGACAGATAACAGCTCTTAAAATGTAGTTTCCGTCTCAGTAAGGCTAGGACTTGTGGGCCGAAGGGCCTGTTTGTGCTGTAGTGTTCTATGTTCTATGTTCTATGTTCTATAATTCTCTTGAATGTGACTTTGGGATGCAATGGGCCTCATTAGAAAACTGCCCAAGGGGGTGATAGATCTTCCTTTTATACTGTGTGGTGTAGGTGCACCCACAGTGCTGTCAGGGAGAAAGCTCCTGGATTTTGACCTAGCCACAGTGAAGGAGTGGTACATTGGCACAGTAGTTGGCACTGCTGCCTCACAGCGCCAGGGACCCAGGTTCGATTCCCGGCTTGGGTCACTGTCTGCCTGGAGTTTGCACATTCTCCCCACGTCTGCGTGGGTCCCCTCTGGGTGCTCTGGTTTCCTCCCACAGTCCAAAGATATGTAGGTTAGGTGGATTGGCCATGCTAAATTGCCCCTTAGTGCCAGGGGGACTAGCTAGGGTAAATGAATGGGTTGTGGGGATAGGATCTGGGTGGGATTGTGGTCGGTGCAGACTCGATGGGCCAAATGTCCTCCTTCTGCGCTGTAGCATTCTATATTTCCTTGTCAGGACAGGGAGCGACTTGGAGGGGAACTTGCAGGTGGTGGTGGTGTCTCCATGTACCTGCTGCCCTTGTAGAGGTTGCGGGTTTGGAAGGTGCTGCTTAAGGATCCTCGGTGAGTTGCTGCAGTGCGTCTTGTAGATGGTACACTCGGCTGCCACTGAGCGTCGGTGGTGGAGGGGGTGAATGTTTGTGGAAGGGGGTAGCAATCAAGCGGGGGCTGCTTTGTTCCGGGTGATTCTTGAGTGTTGTTGGAGCTGCACCCATCCAGGCAAGTGGGGAGTATTCCATCACACGCTTTGTAGATGGTGGGTAGGCCTGGGGGAGTCAGGAGGTGAGTTACTCGCTGCAATATTCCTAGCCTCTGGCCTGCTTCTTATAGGCACTGTATTGATGTGGCGAGTCCGGTACAGTTTTTGGCCAATCCCAGGGGATGTCGATAGTGGGGATTCAGTAATGGAATGTCAAGGGGAGATGGTTGGCTTCTAATTAAATTAGTTTGTTTGATGGATGACCTGACACCTTTTCTTACTTTTTAGTCTCCGTTAGCTTTGTTAACGTCCCCTCGAAATTCAATATAATACTCTCCTTTATACTGGGGTCAGGATTCTCATGGTTATGGAAGCAGATCTCTCCTTAACCTCGATTATGAGACACTTACAGGCATGTAGCTTGCATTGACGTAATCAGAGGTAGGGTCCTCTGGTTGAGGGATGAGTTTAACCCTTGATGCATCATCTGGAGGAAGAGAGAGAGAGAAAACATTGTCAATCAAAGCCACCCAAACAGCAAAATGGACTATTATTTAAATGGTAAAAAATTGCAGCATGCGGCTGTGCAGAGGGATCTGGGTGTCCTTGTGCAGGAATCTCAAGGAGTTGGTTTGCAGCAGATCATTAAGAAGGCAAATGGAATTTTGTCCTTCATTGCTAGAGGGATGGAGTTTAAAAACAGCGAGGTTATGTTGCAGCTGTATAAGGTGCTGGTGAGGCCACACCTGGAGTTACTGTGTACAGTTTTGGTCCCCTTACTTGAGAAAAGATCTCCTGGCACTGGAGGGGGTGCAGAGGAGATTCACTAGATTGGTTCCAGAGTTGAGAGGGTTGGCTTATGAGAAGAGACTGAATAGACTGGGGCTGTATGTTCTCCCCGAGTCTGCCTGGGTTTCCTCCGAGGCTCCAGTTTCCTCCCACAGTCTGAAAAATGTGCAGCTTAGGTGGATTGGCCAGGCTAATTTGCCCCTTAGTGTCAAGGGGGATTAGCAGGGTAAATATGAGGGGGTTACAGGAATAGGGCCTGGGTGGGATTCTGTTCGGTGCAGACTCGATGGGCCAAATGGCCTCCTTCTGCACTGTAGGGTTGCTATGATTCTATTCTATGAAAAGTTCTGGAAAATTCCTATCCGACTCCCCAGATCTTGGGGAAGCAGTGGCCTGGTGGGATTGTCACTAGACCAGAGGCCCAGCATAATGTTCTGGAGACCCGGGTTCGAATCCTGCCATGGTAGATAGTGGAATTTGAATTCATTAAAAAATCTGGAGTTAATATTCTACCGATGACCATGGAACCATTGTCCATTGTTGGAAAAACCCATCAGGTTCACTAATCCCCTTCAGGGAAGGAAATCTGCCGTCCTTACCCGGTCTGGCCTACATGTGACTCTCAACCAATGTGGTTGTCCCTGGGCAAGTAGGGATGGGCAATAAATGCCAGCCCAGCCAGTGGTGCCCACAACACATAAAATGAATTTTAAAAAAGTGGGAAAAACCATGATCTAGGAAGTAACCGTGACAGCGATGGTATGTTAACCAACATTCCATGGGCCATCTGTACACAGTAACATCAGCTTCGGATCACAGAGCTATTGCCGCACAGAAAGAGGCCAGTTTGGCCATCAAATCCATTCAGTCTCCCTGGAAAGCAATCCAGTCTATCTCACTGCCTCATTCTGTCCCCCTCACCGTTTGTTTCCCCATTTGACCATTCAAATTCCTTTTGGAGCAATTTATTCCCCATAACCCCACACATTTCACATGGCCAATCCACCTAACCCGCACATTTTTGGACCGTGGGAGGAAACCGGAGTGCCTGGAGGAACCCCACGCAGAAATGGGGAGAATGTACAAACTCCATACAGGCAGTGACCCAAGCTGGGAATCGAATCCAGGTCCCTGGAGCTGTGAGGCAGCCGTGCTAACCACTGTGCCACCAAGTTCTGGGTTGTTAACCACTCACTGTGTAAAACAATTCTTAATTTAGCATGGCTAATCCCCCTAACCTACACATCTTTGGACACTAAGGGGCAATTTAACATGGCAAATACACCTAACCTGCACATCTTTGGACACCAAGGGACAATTTAGCATTGCCAATCCATCTAACCTACGCATCTTGGGACACTAAGGTGTAATTTAACATGACTAATCCACCTAGCCTGCACATCTTCGGACTCTAAGGAACAATTTAGCATGGTCAATCCAGCTAACCTACACATCTTTGGACTGAGAGAGGAAACCGGAGCACCCGGAGAAATCCCATGCAGACACAGGGGAGAACATGCAGACTCCACATAGACAGTGACCCAAGCCAGGAATCGAACCTGGGTCCCTGGCACTGTGAGGCAGCTGTGCTAACCATTGTGCCACTTAAGTTCTAGGCTGTTAACCACTCACTGTGTAAAACAATTCTTCCTCACATCGCACCACTTAGCCAAAACAATAAAGTTGTGTCCCTCCCAATTTTCCTGCTAAAGGGAATGGTTTCCATTTGTCTACCTTATCGATATCCTAGTCTTGCACACCGCTCGCAAATCTCTCCTCAATCTCCTTTGGTCCAAGGTGAAGAACCCTAGCTTCTCCAATCTGAAATCCCTCATCCCCTGGAACCATTCTGGTAAATCCCCCCTTTCCTTGAGATCCTCCCTGCAGGAACTCCTACACATCCCTTCGCAATGTTTGCATCTATAGCCGGCACAGTGGCTAGCACTGCTGCCAGGAACCCAGGTTCAATTCCCGGCTTGAGTCACTGTCTGTGTGGAGCTCGCCCCGTGTCTGCGTGGGTTTTCTCCGGGTGCTTCGGTTTCCTCCCACAGTCCAAAGATGTATAGGTTAGGTGGATTGGCCATGCTAAATAGCCCATTCATGTCCAAAAATGTGTGGGTTGGGTGGATTAGCTGTGCTAAATTGCCCCTTAATGTCCCAAGATGTGTAGGTTAGGTGTATTGGCCATTCTAAATTACTTCTTAGTGTCCCAAGGTGTGTAGTTTAGGTGGATTGATCATGCTAAATTGCTTCTTAGTGTTCCAATATGTGTAGGTTAGATATATTGGCCAAGCTACGTTTCCCCTCAGTGTCAGGAGGATTAGCAGGGTAAATATATGATGTTACAGGGATTGGGCCTTGATGGGATTGTGGTGCAGAATCAATGAGCCAAAATAGCTTCCTTCTGCTCTGTCGCGATTCTATGGGGGGAGTGTGCTCGATGGGCTGAATGGCCTCCTTCTGCACTGTAGGGATTCTATGATCCAATACAGCACGAACCACACTCTGGTCCCAGAGATCAGTAACCCTGAACAATAACTCTGCTTCTCTCTGTTGCCTGACCCGCTGAGTGTTTCCAGCAGTTCTGGTTCCCAGTTCTGGATCTTAACATCTCGGTTACTCACACGGGAGGACATTGGTGTAGCGATTCTTTCCTTTGTTGTCCACCTGCTGGGCATCGCTCACAGATTGTCTCGTTCCGACCATGCTCAGACTCTGCGGTTCATGAGTAGGAGAGAGGGGGGTGTCATTGGTCAGCTTCCGGCAAAAGGTTCAACAATCACGGTAACGTTACGATCATTCTACTCCGGGCTCACTTCAACGGGAGGGCGAACCCAGCAGTGTGCTCTCCGCACACTGCGGAACGTCAAGACTGACCGATCACAGGGTAGGCGAGACCTTCCCCCAGTGCCAAGGTTGAACATGGCAACGTACCGACCCGGTTCCCGACCCTCCGCCGTACCTGATATTCCTCGGCAAAACCAAAATCCGTGTCGGCGTGCTTGCTCTGGAAGTATCCCTCGTACTGACAGACCGGAATTGGCCTGGTAAACAAAATAGAGTGAGGGTGAAATTGCTTCGTTGGGTACAGGAGTCGGGACAAAGAAAAGAACAAAGAAAATTCCAGCACAGGAACAGGCCCTTCGGCCCCTCCGAGCCTGCACCGACCATGCTGCCCCGACTGAACTAAAACCCCTACCCTTCCGGGGACCATATCCCTCTATTCCCATCCTAGTCATGGACTTGTCAAGACGCCCTTTAAAACTCACTATCGTATCAGCTTCCACTACCTCCCCTGGCAATGAGTTCCAGGCACCCACCACCCTCTGTGTAAAACATCTGCCTCGTACGTCGCCATTAAACCTTGGGAGGGATAGGTTGGGACTTTTTCCCCTGGAGCATAGGAGGATGAGGGGTGACCCTTAAGGGCACAGTGGTTAGCACTGCTGCTTCACAGCTCCAGGGACCTGGGTTCGATTCAGGGCTCAGGTCACTGTCTGTGTGGAGTTTGCACATTCTCCTCGTGTCTGTGTGGGTTTCCTCCTGGTGCTCCGGTTTCCTCCCACAGTCCAAAGATGTGCGGGTTAGGTTGATGGGCCATGATAAATTGACCATAGCTGCATAGGTTAGAGGATTAGTGGGTTAAAAAAAAATGTATGGATATGGGGGTAGGGCCTGGGTAGGATTGTGGTCAGTGCAGACTCGATGGGCCGAATGGCCTCTTTCTGTACTGTAGGGGTTCTATGATTTCTATGACCTTATTGAGGTTTATAAAATCATAAGTGGCATAGATGGGGTGGATAGCCAAGGTCTTTCCACAGGGTAGGGGCGAGTTCAAAACTAGAGGGCATGAGTATAAAAGTGAGAGGGCAGAAATTTGGAAAGGACTTAAGGGGTACCTTTTCCACATAGAGGGCGGTGCATGTCTGGAATGAGGTGATAGAGGCGGGTACAACATTGTAAAGACATTTGGACAGGAACATGGATGGGAAAGGTTTAAGGGATATGGGCCAAAGACAGGCAAATGGGACTAGCTCAGTTTAGGAAACCATGGATGAGTTGGGCCAAAGGGCCTGTTTCCATGCTGTATATCTCTATGACTCTATCAGACACTCTTTATAGTTGTCTGATAATGCTGAACAACTGATAAAAGACACACATTGAATCATAGAGGCCATTCAGCCCATCAAGCCTCAACTGACGACAATCCCACCCAGGCCCTATCCCAGTAACCCCACTTACTTACGCTGCTTAATCCCCCCAACACTAGGGGTTAATTTAGCAGAGCTAATCCACCTAACTTGCACAACTTGAGTGTGGGAAGAAACCGGAATACCCAGAGGAAACCTACGGAGATACGGGGAGGATATGCAAACTCTACACAGACTGTGACCCAAGCTGGGAATCGAACCCAGGTCCCTGGCACCGTGAGGCCACCGTGCTAACCACTGTGCCGCCACCGTGCTAACCACTGTGCCGTTGTGTCGAAGCATTTCATCGTGCACTCATCAGGACCTTGGCAGGAGTACTAACTGTAAGAGGAACAACAATTTGTACTTCACGAGAAGATTGATTGGTAAGCAGACTGTGATTGGTAGAGGTGTTGTCATGGAGAAGGCACCAGTTCACTGATGACTGACAGTCAACTGCCAGGGTATGTAAATATTCAAACTGGGATTGGCCTGACCAATCAGAGTTAACCTGTCCTGAAGGAGCTGGTGAGGAGACAGGGAAGAGCGAGAACCATCAGGAATTAATTCCCACTTACTTGACTTCTCTCGGAATTGCAGTCATTGGTGCAAAGTCTGAACTCGGCTGTTTTCTGGAACAAAAATAGAAGTGTTTACCAGAAGAAAATGTGGCTGAATCTAACTGCAAGAACTTAACTTCATTCCAGCTTCAACATTCAAAGATCTGCCTATGAAAATCTCCCACACTGAGGGAGCAAATGGCCTTCTTTTCATTACTCATCATTAAGACCACATAATCCCTAATCTACCCGTGAGAATATCGGATTGAACATAAACTCCCCCACCTACACTGCCCCATCAAACCCTCCCAGGACAGGTACAGCACGGGGTTAGATACAGAGTAAAGCTCCCTCTACACTGTCCCCATCAAACACTCCCAGGACAGGTACAGCACGGGGTTAGATACAGAGTAAAGCTCCCTCTACACTGTCCCCATCAAACACTCCCAGGACAGGTACAGCACGGGGTAGATACAGAGTAAAGCTCCCTCTACACTGTCCCCATCAAACACTCCCAGGACAGGTACAGCACGGGGTTAGATACAGAGTAAAGCTCCCTCTACACTGTCCCCCATCAAACACTCCCAGGACAGGTACAGCATGGGGTTAGATACAGAGTAAAGCTCCCTCTACACTGTCCCCATCAAACACTCCCAGGACAGGTACAGCACGGGGTTAGATACAGAGTAAAGCTCCCTCTACACTGTCCCCATCAAACACTCCCAGGACAGGTACAGCACGGGGTTAGATACAGAGTAAAGCTCCCTCTGCACTGTCCCCCCATCAAACACTCCCAGGACAGGTACAGCACGGGGTTAGATACAGAGTAAAGCACCTTCTACACTGTCCCCCATCAAACACTCCCAGGACAGGTACAGCACGGGGTTAGATACAGAGTAAAGCTCCCTCTACACTGTCCCTATCAAACACTCCCAGGACAGGTACAGCATGGGGTTAGATACAGAGTAAAGCTCCCTCTACACTGTCCCCTATCAAACACTCCCAGGACAGGTACAGCACGGGGTTAGATACAGAGTAAAGCTCCCTCTACACTGTCCCCATCAAACACTCCCAGGATAGGTACAGCACGGGGTTAGATACAGAGTAAAGCTCCCTCCACATTGGCTTAATGCTATTCTCATATTCTCCTCCTAAAACCAACAGGATGTCATTCAGCGAACTTGCATCATATCCCTGTTCTCAGTTGACAGATTGTCTCAGTTTGGAAGGATTTTCGATAGTATTGTACTGTAGTTCCACACCCACTAAAAACCGGATGAAAAATACCCAAAAGGGGCGATTCACCAGGTCCAATCCACCTAACATACAGATCTTTGGAGTGTTGGGGGGAGGCCGGAGTGTCAGGAGGAAGACACGGGGGGAGGGGGGCGTTTTCCAACTGCCCTCGCCACAAAACCGGAAAACCCCTCACGAGGTCAATGGAGCTTTGCGTGGTCTGCCCCACCCCCTCCCCACCATCTAGGACCCGGTGGCGGCGGGGTGTGGGGGGGGGGAGAGGAAAATTCCCCCCCATGGAGAACGTGCAAGCTCCACACGGACAGTTACCCGAGGCTGGAATCGAACCCGGGTCCCTGGCGCTGTGAGGCAGCCGTGTCCCGTCTCCTTCGGAATGCTGATTCCTGGAGGGCAGGGTTGCTGGAAAAATTTATTTCAAATTCACTTACGTCCATGGTATCCGCTTGATCAGGGATGAAATACAGCAGTAAACCAGTCAGGATTAGACCCAGGAGTGAGCCTACAACTGCTCCGATGATAATGGCTGCACAGAATACAGAGGCGGTGGATAGTTAGTCTGAGGGAAGTGTACTAACTCACAGCGACTCGATATGGAACTAAAGGATTTATTGATAAGAAGAAGTATACACGTGAAGGTTCAACAACATACCCAATACTCCTCAACAACACCCTGACTCCAGCTGAAGCCCTCCAGCCTCTGGACTGCTCACCCTCACTCCCAGTTGGCCTGTGTCTTGCCCCCTCACTCCATTGGCCCACAAAGAATTGCCCCCTTAAAAGGAGCCACTCCACTCTAATGACTTTACCGAGGCCTGTGATGTTGGCCTGTTGGACCATGAGGTCCCCGATTGAGGTAATGATTGGAGTATGAACTTGTAATTGTCATTTGTGCCCTGGGGAGAAAGCTTCCAACTGTCCACTCTATCCATACCCCTCATAATTTTATCTATCAGGTCACCCCTCAGCCTCCGTTTTTCCCAGTGGAACAATCCCAGTTCATTCAATCTCTTCCTCATAGCTAATACCAGGCAACATCCTGGTAAACCTTTCCCGTAGTCCCTCCAAAGCCTCCACGTCCTTCTGGTAGTGTGGTGACCAGGATTGGACGCAGTATTCCAAGTGTGGCCTACTCATGGCCTACTGGTCAACTTCTGAATTCGAGAGAATAAAGGCCTAATTTGTCAAATCTCTCATTGTAACTTAGCCAATGAAGTCTAGATGTCATTCTTGTAAGCCTGTATTGAACATTTTCCAGGGCTAAAATTATCCTTTCTAAAGTGAGGTGCCCATACCTGCTCATAGAACTCTAAGTAGGTTCTACCTAGTGTTTTGTACCATCTGCATCCCTATATCCCAGCCCTGTAGATATGAAGGCCAGCACCCAGGAGGTATTGCTCTTTACTGGGGCACAACACTCAGGGCAACATGGTGGTAAGCAACAAAGAACAAAGTACAGCACGGGAACAGGCCCTTCGGCCCTCCAAGCCTGTGCCGATCATGACACCCCAACTGAACTAAAAAAAACACCACCTGCCCTAAGTCCGTACCCCTCTATTCCCTCCCTATTCATGTAACACTGCAATGAAGTTCCTGTGCATGGTGGAACAATGGTTAGCACTGCTGCCTCAGAGCGCCCGGGTTAGATTCCTGGCTTGGATCACTGTCTGTGCTGAGTTTGCACATTCTCCCCGTGTCTGCGTGGGTTTCCTCCGCTTCCCTCCCACAGTGCGAAAGACGTGCTGGTTAGATGCATTGGCCGTCTCTCGGTGTACCCGAACAGGCGCCGGAGTGTGGCGACTAGGGGGATTTTAACAGTAACTTCACGTCAGCGCACTTGTGACACTAATAAGTAAACTTTAGATCCATCTTGGCTTGGCCACTCTGTGAGAAGAGGCCAGCAGGGTTACAACAGACACACATGCACACTTGTATGTAC
>NW_027650443.1:0-82901 GCF_965287045.1 Carcharhinus amblyrhynchos | reverse complement strand
CCCGGAGCAGGAGGAGGCCGTTCGGCCCCCTTCCAGACTGCCCCCCCCCAGTCCATTGTGATCATGGCTGATCATCCAATTCAATATCCTGATCCCCCCCATATCCCTCGATCCCTTTCGCCCCAAGAGCGATATCTAATTTCTTCCTGAAAATCTCACAACGTTTGGCCTCAACTACTTTCTGTGGGAGTGAATTCCACACATTCCCCACCCTCTGGGTGAAGAAATTTCCCCCCACCTCAGTCCTAAAGGTTTACCCCTTATCCTCAAACTCTGACCCCTAGTTCTGGACTCTCCCCCACCATGGGGAACATTTCTTTCTGAATCTACCCTGTCTAACCCTGTGTGGAATTTTGTAAGTTTCTATCAGATCCCCTCTCACTCTTCTAAACTCCAGTGAATATAATCCTAACCCACTCAGTCTCTCCTCATATGACAGACCTGCCATCCCAGGAATCAGCCTGGAAAACCTTCGCTGTGCTCCCTCTATAGCAAGGAACATCCTTCCTCAGATAAGGAGGCCAAAACTGTAGAAAGGCAAATTGTGCGGAGGGTGTGGAGAGTCTGCAGAAGGATCTAGATAGGCTGGGCGAATGGGCCAGGAAATGGCAAATGGAATTTAATGTTGGCAAGTGTGAGGTGGTCACTTTGGTAGGAAGAATGGTAGGAAGGGACTATTACTTACGTGGCAAAAAACTGCAGCAGGCGACGGTGCAGAGGGAACCCTCGGGGGCCTTGTGCATGAGTCGCAAAAACCCAGCTTGCAGGTGCAGCAGGTGTCAGGAAGGCGAATGGGGATGCTGGCCTTCATAGCGAGGGGATTGAATATAAAAGTAGGGAGGTCTTGCTGCAGCTGTATAGGGCATTGGTGAGGCCGCAGCTGGAGTACTGTGGTGCAGTTTTGGGCGCCGCACCTGCGCAAGGATATTTTGGCCCTGGAGGGAGTGCGGAGGAGGTTTACTAGGCTGATACCGGAGTTGGGGGGATTGAGCTATGAGGAGAGGCTGAATAAACTAGGCTTGTACTCGTTAGAGTTTAGAAGAATGAGGGGAGATCTCATTGAGACGTATAAGATGATGAATGGGATGGATAGGATAGAGGTGGAGAGACTCTTCCCGCTCAAAAAAGACAGTAGGACTAGGGGGCACAGCCTCAAGATAAAGGGGAGGCGGTTAGAACGGAGTTGAGGGAGGAACTTCTTCACTCAAAGGGTGGTGATCTCTGGAATTCTCTGCCCGTGAAGTGGTGGAGGCTGCCTCGCTAAATATTTTAAGAAGCGGGTTGATGGGTTCTTGATAAGAGAGGGGATTAAGGGTTATGGGGAGAGGGCAGGAAAGTGGAACTGAGCCACAACAGATCAGCCATGATCTTAGTGAATGGCGGGGCAGGCTCGAAGGGCTAGATGGCCTACTCCTGCTCCTATTTCTTATGTTCTTATGTTCTAATACTCCAGGTGTGGCCTCACCAACACCCTGTACAATTGCAGTAAAACATCCCTATCCCCTCTACTCAAATCCTCTTAATGCAATCTTAAATGTTGCAGCAACTGGATTATCTGAAGTGAGGGGTGAGGATTCAGGTGTGGACACGATACAAGGTTTTAATACTCACTCTAGTTCAATTACTTTGCAGTCAGGGTCCCTCAGAACCACACAGAGAATCCTCACTCCCTCATCACGAAGATTATTCCAATCAGACTGGAACAGAGAGAGAGAGAGAGAGAAGACAGCATTATTGAAAGAAAGAAGAGGAGGCCATTCAGCCCCTTCTCCAGCTGTTACACGGGAACAGGAGGAGGCCATTCAGCCCCTTCTCCAGCCTGTTACACGGGAACAGGAGGAGGCCATTCAGCCCCTTCTCCAGCCTGTTACACGGGAACAGGAGGAGGCCCCATTAAGTCCATTAAATCTGTGCTAGCTCCCTGGGGTCAACCAGTCACAAACCCCCTACTCGGGTCCCGTAGCTCTGTAAATTCATTTTTCTCACGTGTCTGTCTGTTTGCCTTTGAAGTTGCTTGTTGTCTCATGCTGCAGATGTTCGAGGTCATTACCCTCGCTCTGTAAATAAAGTCCTTCCTCACATCTCCAGCCTCCCCACCCCAGAACCTTAAATCCCTGTCCCATTGGGCAATTTCTTTTCATTCATGTGTGGGACAGGGGTGTCGCTGGCTGGGGGGCATTTATTGCCCAACCCCAGTTACCCCCTGGAGGGCAGTTGAGAGTCACCCACATTGCATTGTCTCTGGAGTCACATGGAGGCCAGACCGGGGTAAGGACGGCAGATTTCCTTCCCTAAAGGACATTAGTGACCCAGATTCCCATGTTCACAGAAACGTAGGGACCAGAAGCAGGAGGAGGCCATTCAGCCCTTCCAGCCTGCCCCCTCCCATTCATTCTGATCATGGCTGATCATCCAATTCAATATCCTGATCCCCCCCCTTCCTCCTTCCCAACTCCCCCGGCCCCCCCCCATATCCCTCGATCCCTTTCGCCCCAAGAGCGATATCTAATTTCTCCCTGAAATCTCACAACGTTTTGGCCTCAACTACTTTCTGTGGGAGTGAATCCCACACATTCCCCACCCTCTGGGTGAAGAAATTTCCCCTCCCCTCAGTCCTAAAAGGTTTCCCCCTTATCCTCAAACTCTGACCCCCTAGTTCTGGACTCCCCCCCCACCATGGGGAACATTCTTTCTGAATCTACCCTGTCTAACCCTGTGTGAATTTTATAAGTTTCTATCAGATCCCCTCTCACTCTTCTAAACTCCAGTGAATAGAATCCTAACCCACTCAGTCTCTCCTCATATGACAGACCTGCCATCCCAGGAATCAGCCTGGGAAACCTTCGCTGTGCTCCCTCTATAGCAAGGAACATCCTTCCTCAGATAAGGAGACCAAAACTGTACACAATACTCCAGGTGTGGCCTCACCAACACCCTGTACAATTGCAGTAAAACATCCCTATCCCTCTACTCAAATCCTCTCACTATGAACATACCATTTCCCTTCTCTACTGCCTGCTGTACCTGCGCGCTTACTCTCAGTGACTGATACACGAGGACTCCTGTGGACAATAAGTTGTAATTCCAGCTCTGGCCAATATTTAATTCACTTTGTTCTGCAAGGTGAAGGCACCGTGGGGTTACTGGGACTTGTGAAATGATGGTCAAAAGCAGTTAGAAACTGCAGATGGCGGTGTGCAAATTAAGTGACGACCACATTAGGCAGGTAACTCTGTCAGCGAGAATGGAGACTTTGAGGTCAGCATATTCAGGGAAGAGGCTAATCTAACCTTGTGTCAATTTCATGAACACTGCGTTTTGCCCTTGGTCACAGAATAAATCAAAGACAAGTTACCATGCCAAATAGTGAAAAACAAGATATCATAGAAGTCCTACTGTGCGGAAGGAAGCCATTCGGCCCATTGAGCCTGCACCGACAACAATCCCACCCAGTCCCTATCCCCGTAACCCCATGTATTTACCCTGCTAATCCACCTGAGACTAAAGGACAATTTAGCATGGCCAATCCACCTAACTTACGCATCTACAAGATTATAAGAGGCATGGACAGAGTGGATAGTCAGAATTTTTTCCCAGGGTGGAAGAGTCAATTACTAGGGGGGCACAGGTTTAAGGTGCGAGGGACAAGGTTTAAAGGAGATGTACAAGATAGATTTTTTACACAGGGGGTGGTGGGTGCCTGGAACTCACTGCCGGGGGAGGGAGTGGAAGCGGATACGATAGTGAGTTTTAAGGGGTATTTGGACAAATCCATGAATGGGATGGGAATAGAGGGATATGGTCCCCGGAAGGGTAGGGGGTTTTAGTTCAGTCGGGCAGCATGGTCAGTGCAGGCTTGGAGGGGCCGAAGGGCCTGTTCCTGTGCTGGAATTTTCTTTGCTCTTTGTCTTTATCTTTGGACAGTAAGGGACAATTTAGCATGGCCAATCCACCTAACCTGCACATCTTTGGACACTAAGGGACAATTTAGCATGGCCAATCCACCTAACCTGCACGTCTTTGAGCACTAAGGGACAATTTAGCACGGCCAATCCACCCTAACCTACACATCTTTGGACACTAAGAGATAATTTAGCATGGCCAATCCCCCCTAACCTACACATCTTTGGACACTAAGGGGCAATTTAGCATGGCCAATCCCCCTAACCTACACATCTTTGGACACTAAGGGACAATTTAGCATGGCCAATCCACCTAACCTGCACATCTTTGGGACACTAGGGGACAATTTAGCATGGCCAATCCACCTAACCTGCACATCTTTGGGACACTAGGGGACAATTTAGCATGGCCAATCCACCCTAACCTACACATCTTTGGACACTAAGAGACAATTTAGCACGGCCAATATCCACCCTAACCTACACATCTTTGGACACTAAGGGACAATTTAGCATGGCCAATCCACCTAACCTACACATCTTTGGACACTAAGGGACAATTTGGCATGGCCAATCCACCCTAACCTACACATCTTTGGACACTAAGGGACAATTTAGCATGGCCAATCCACCCTAACCTACACATCTTTGGACACTAAGGGACAGTTTAGCACGGCCAATCCACCCTAACCTGCACATCTTTGGACACTAAAGGGACAATTTAGCATGGCCAATCCACCCTAACCTACACATCTTTGGACACTAAGGGGCAATTTAGCATGGCCAATCCACCCTAACCTACACATCTTTGGACACTAAGGGGCAATTTAGCATGGCCAATCCACCCTAACCTACACATCTTTGGACACTAAAGGGACAATTTAGCATGGCCAATCCACCCTAACCTACACATCTTTGGACACTAAGGGGCAATTTAGCATGGCCAATCCACCCTAACCTACACATCTTTGGACACTAAGGGACAATTTAGCATGGCCAATCCACCCTAACCTACACATCTTTGGACACTAAGGGACAATTTAGCATGGCCAATCCCCCTAACCTACACATCTTTGGACACTAAGGGACAATTTAGCATGGCCAATCCACCCTAACCTACACATCTTTGGACACTAAGGGACAATTTAGCATGGCCAATCCACCCTAACCTACACATCTTTGGACACTAAGGGACAGTTTAGCACGGCCAATCCACCCTAACCTACACATCTTTGGACACTAAGGGACAATTTAGCACGGCCAATATCCACCCTAACCTACATATCTTTGGACACTAAGGGGCAATTTATCATGGCCAATCCACCTAACCTGCACATCTTTGGGACACTAAGGGACAATTTGGCATGGCCAATCCACCTAACCTGCACATCTTTGGGACACTAAGGGACAATTTGGCATGGCCAATCCACCTAACGTGCACATCTTTGGAGTGTGAGAGGAAACCGGAGCACCCGGAGGAAACCCACGCAGACATGTGGCAAACATGCAGACTCCACAGAGACAGTAACCCAAACCAGGAATTGAACCCAGGTCCCTGGCGTTGTGAGGCAGCAGTGCCAACCAGTGTGCCACCATGTAAATGTTGACATATTATTTTAATGAAGGAGATGGTTTTCTGTTGGATGAGTTGCAAAGTTGAGTAGAATGTTAGGATTTGGTGTTTGTAAGGTTATAAAATATTGTAAGATGCGAAGAGGAGCAAGCATTTCATAGTTCTGTTAAACAGGGTAGGTTTTTTCTGCACTGAAACAGTACACAGACTGAAACAGAGACAAAAACAACAGGGCTGCTTTGGCAACAGGCTTCATGTCTTTGAATCAGAACATGTTTTGAATTTTTATATCGATTTAAGCTAGGCATTTGAATAGCAGAAGCCTATCAGATTTGAATGTGATATTTTAGTAACCTGTAAACTAATCTGAGTGGGGGGATATTGCTATAACAGCACCCAGCATCAGGGAGCCAGCCAACAACAGCCCCGCCACAACTTTAGAGAGAGAGAGAGAGAGAGAAAGACAGAGAGAGGGGGACTGCCAGGAACTGCCGTCTGCCACTTTAACAGTCACATTTATGTCTTAAAAGAAAGCCTCATCTCAATAGTGAAGACAGAAGAAATCAGCAAAGAAAACAGAAGATTCCAAAGGTTAAAACCCGGTTGTAATATAGAGTCACTAAAAATTCTATTTGTTTTGTTAATGAGCGGGAATTGTTTTTATTCAAATAGCATTCCAGTGGAATCGGGTTTTATTAATTTTGTTAATAGTTTAGTTAACCTGCTCACTGTTAGATAAATAGTGTTACTTATCGATTTTACAGAGAGTCTCAGGGAGTTATTTTGACTGAACCAGTGCAAGTTGCTGAGGTGTCGATCTTACCCCTTCTCACACACACTTTAACAGATTATAAAGCGAGGGACTCCTCTCTGAGTGGTTGTGTGATTCTCAGAGAGGAAACTACCTCCCCTTCCTGACAGTGAAGGAACAGCTGATATATTTCCAAGTTGGGATGGTGAGTGACTCGGAGGGGAACCTCCAGGTGGGGGGTGTTCCCAGGTATCTGCTGCCCTTGTCCTCTAGATGGTAGAGGTGGTGGGTTTGGAAGGTGCTGCCTAAGGAGCCTTGGTGAGTCGCTGTGGTGCATTTTGTAGATGGTACACACGGCTGTCACTGTGTGTCGGTGGTGGAGGGAGTGAGTGTTTGTGGTTAGCGTGTCGATCGAGCGGGGCTGCTTTGTCCTGGATGGTGTCGAGCTTCTCGAGTGTTGTTGGGAGCCGCACCCATTCAGGCAAGTGGAAGGTATGCCATCACACTCTGTACAAATCGGGAGAACACCACATTGAAATCCACTCTGTCTGTTCTCCTTGCTGGCAAGTGACAAAAGTTAGGAGACTGACTGTGCATTTCTGGTTAATCTTCAACACATCAAGGTCTCGCTGAGTATCCGCCTCTCTCAATTTACACCCATTTCAGTAATAATCTGTCTGTTTATTATTGCTATCAAAGTGGATAACCTCACATTTATCCACATTATTCTGCATCTGCCATGCAGATACCCACACACTCAGCCCGTCCGAATCACACTGAAGTATCTCTGTATCCTCCTCACAGCTCACCCTCCCACCCAGCCTGGTATCATCTGCAAATTTGGAGATAATACATTCAGTTCCCTCTTCCAGATCATTAATACCTGTGATCAGTGGGTCCTAGCACAGATCCCTACAGAACCTCACTAGTCACTGACTACCCAAAAGACCCATTTATGCCAACTCTTTGCCTCTTATCTACTAACCGGGGGTGGCACTGCGGCACAGTGGTTAGCACTGCTGCCTCACAGCACCAGGGACCCAGGTTTAGGTCACTGTATGTGCGGAGCCTGCACGTTCTCCCCGTGTCTGCGGGGGTTTCCCCCCCATTCCCGAAAGACGTGCTGGTTAGATGCTAAATTCTTCCTCAGCGTAACCCGAACAGAGTGTGGCAACGACTGGGGGGATTTTCACAGTAAATGTAAATCTACTTGTGATTAATAAATAAACTGAAACTTAGATCGGAAGCAGCAAAGAAAAACAATGTTTTTGTGCTGGTGCAATTGATCTCTGAGTGACCCTTTCTAACCTTTTGCTTCTGTCTAACACTGACAAAAGATTCAAAGAGATTTCTGAGATTTGGGGGGGGGCGGTTTACCCGGGCACAAGGATCACTGTAATTTGCCCACGTGCCCTCCCCTCACCCACGCAGTACCTGATTCTCTTGCAGTTGAGGAAGGCCGCCAGGAGATACTTGATGCCCTCAGCTTGGATGTAGCAGTTCTCGAAGTTGACGTTATCAACGGACTCGCAGTGCTGGAAGACGTAGCAGAGGGCGGCGCAGTCGGGCGGGTCGAGACGGACGCCGTGCTGAGCGTGTTCGCTGCCCAGCTTCACGTGGGAGATGGAGGCTGCCAGCAGGCGGGCCAGCCGCCGGTTGCGGCCCTCGTGGAGGTAGTGCGCCATGGCCAGGAGGTGGTGCCGGCTCAGCTCCCGCTTCTTGGTCTCGGCTTGGACCAGGCCCTCCAACCAGGAGATGGCCTCGCAGATGGAACGGTGGGGTAGGGGAAGCAGGAACTCCTCCAGCTGGCGAGAGGAGACACGGGCCGACAGGCCCAGCAGGAAGCGCAGGAAGCCCTGGTAACGGCCATCGTCGGCCGCCTGGATGGTCTGGAGCACCGGCAGTAGGTCACGGCGTTCGGGGGCTAGATATTGGGCCAAGGCTGCCACAAACTCCTGCAGGGGCGGCTGGCAGAAGGCGTAGAGGCCTTCGGCCCGGCCTGGTGCCCGCTGGATCAGGCCCCCCTCCAGCTGCGGGGGCTCCAGCCCGTGCCGCCGCAAGTCCTCCTCGGCGAAGAGGCCTTTCCTCTGCGACAGGCCCTCCAGGGCGAGCTCTCCGGCCCGGAAGAGCAGGTCGCGGGGGTCCGTCTCTGCCTGCTGCTTCAGCACCCTGTGCAGGTAGGCAGCCAGCACCTGGGTGGCAGTGCGGGGCGTGAGGCCCTCGCCGATGCCACTGCTCACCAGCCAGCAGTAGCCAGGGTCGGCGCACAGGTCCCACAGGTACTCGTTCTGCTGGGCCCGCGTCAGGGCCTCCTCAACCCGCTCTGACTGTCCCCGGTGGAGCCCCAGCGCGTAGGCCCGTCGCACTCCCTCGCCAAGGCCCGCCACCTCCAGCCACAGGCGGGGGCTGGCGTTCTCCAGGGGCTTGAGGGCGGCGGGACGGCCGGAGAACAGCACACAGCAGCCGGGCAGCATGGCACCGCGTGCCAGGGACCACAGCATGTCGTGCAGGGGGCAGCTCTCGGTCGGGTCCTTGGTGGCCACTCCCGGGCTGGCGTCATGCCAACCATGTGAGTGGTCCAGCCCGTCGAATATCAGCAGCAGGGCCTCGGGGGTCTGCCACAGGTAGGGGAGCTGGTCAGACAGGTGGGGGTAAGCCGACTGGACCAGAGCCTGCAGGCTGCTGGGCTGCTCCCCCAACTCCCGCTCCAGCTCAAAGTACAAGAGGAACTGGAACTGGGGGTAAACAGCCTCAGGGCCGGTGTCCACCTCCGCCGAGGCCCACTCGCCCACCAGCCGCCGCAGGGTGGCTGTCTTCCCCATCTTGGCCGCTCCCCCCAGCAAGGTTAGCCCCCCACTCGGACCTGCGCAGAAACCCTGGCTGAAGAGCTCACAGCGAGGTGACACGGGGCACATGGCCTGCTTGCTGAAGTATCCTCGCTTGCGACGCTCCTGCTCCTCATTCTCTGCCTCCTCCTTCAGCACCGACTCCCGCATCGAACTCCGGGCCAGCTGCTCGTGGGCCAAGAGGCTTTCCTCCTGCTGCGACAGGATCGTCACCAGCTCCGGGTACCCGACCGAGGACAGCGGCTCCCAATCCGTCTCAGCCTGCAGCCTCTCCAGCTCCTCTCGCAGCTTCTCCTTGTGTCTCTGCTGTGCGGCTGAGATCACTGCCTCACACACAGACACACACACCCCAGAGAAACACACACACCCCCCCCCAGAGAAATACACACACACACCCCCCCCAGAGAAATATACACACCCCCCCAGAGAAACACACACACACCCCCAGAGAAACACACACCCACCCACAGAGAAACACACACACACCCACAGAGAAACACACACACACCCCAGAGAAACACACACACACCCCCCCCAGAGAAACACACACACACCCCCAGAGAAACACACACACACCCCCCCCCCAGAGAAATACACACACACACCCCCCCCAGAGAAATATACACACACCCCCCCAGAGAAACACACACACACCCCCAGAGAAACACACACACACCCCCCCAGAGAAACACACACCCACCCACAGAGAAACACACACCGCCCCCCCAGAGAAACACCCACCCACCCACAGAGAAACACACACACACCCCCCCAGAGAAACACACACACCCCCCCCAGAGAAACACACACACACACCCCCCAGAGAAATACACACACACCCCCCCCAGAGAAACACACACACACCCCCCAGAGAAACACACACACACCCCCCCAGAGAAATACACACACACCCCCCCAGAGAAATACACACACACCCCCCCCAGAGAAATACACACACACCCCCCCAGAGAAACACACACACACCCCCCCAGAGAAACACACACACACCACCAGAGAAACACACACCCACCCACAGAGAAACACACACACACCCCCCCAGAGAAACACACACACACCCCCCCCAGAGAAATACACACACACACACCCCCAGAGAAATACACACACACCCCCCCAGAGAAACACACACACACCCACAGAGAAACACACACACACCCCCCCAGAGAAACACACACACACCCCCCCCAGAGAAATACACACACACACACCCCCAGAGAAATACACACACACCCCCCCAGAGAAACACACACACACCCCCCAGAGAAACACACACACACCCCCAGAGAAATACACACACACCCCCCCAGAGAAACACACACACACCCCCAGAGAAATACACACACACCCCCCCAGAGAAACACACACACCCCCCCAGAGAAACACACACACACCCCCAGAGAAACACACACCCACCCACAGAGAAACACACACACACCCACACCCCCCCAGAGAAACACACACACACCCCAGAGAAACACACACCCACACATACACACGACATATGCACACGCACACACATGCACACACACAGGGGACAAAAACAGATAGAGAGAGAGAGTGCATCATTAGTCACAGCACAGATAGAGAGAGACAGACAGAGAGAGAGAGAGAGAGAAAGAGTCAAAGAGAGAGAAGAGACACAGAGAGAGCCAGAGAGAGAGATAGAGAGACAGAGAGAAAGAATGGAAAGAAAATGAGGGAGAATAAGAAAGGAGAAGAAACAGGAACAAGAGAGAATGAGAAAGAAGGTATCAGACACGATCTGAATTATTTGAGCAGTTACCTGTCTGATAATCGGGTAATTCTGATTCCAGGTGACTCCATGTGACAAGGAATGGCAGTTTGGGACCTGTGGATACACAGGGAAGAAGCTGTTAATCTGTTCTGGCTGGTCACTGCTGCAATCTGTCATTTGCTGTCTTTACCCTGTTGCTGCATCTCCTTCAGCAGGGATCGGACTTGTGACTTCGAGCTTGACATCTTGACCAGGATTGCCCAGAGTTGGCGCCCCGCTCGAGCTCCATTCTTCATCACTGTGTCAAGCAGGTACTGAGTCGCTTCAACGTGCTGACCCTTCGCCACCAGTTCCTGCACTCTCTGTGGACACGGACAGAGGGAAATATCACTGAGTGATACCCAGTCTCACTAGCCTGACCCTGAACACCTCCACTAGCGTAGTCCCATGCCCTCACTAACCTGACCCCCGGATGTCAGTCACCGACTCCTGTGACCTTGCTCACCTGACCCCATCCTACTCTGACCTGTGACCCCCGTTAAGCTGACGCCTGTGATCTAGACTCACATGGTGCAGAATGGCCCCTTTGGCCCCTCGGTCGTGATCACCCAATGCCATGACTTCTCCACCCTTCGCCCTGGCAAGCTGTTCTGGGTGACTCCCTGTTGCTGCCAGTGTCCCATCGCCACCCTCCCCCCCCCATGACTCCCAATGCCCCCTCACTCTCTGAACTCAGCAGCTCTCTCCCGGGCTGGCCTTCAATCGGGGAGTCACCCACTCGCCTTGTCTTCCATTCTCAGGATGGTTCTTCCAGAGAGGGCAGAGCTCAGCTCGTCCACAAACTGCTCGATGGTGGCCTGTAACTGAGGCCTGTAGCGCCGTGTCACCCGGTACAGCTGAGTGTCGTTGTAACTCATCAGAGTGTCCCGCAACTGGGAATTAAAATCTGGGAATGGAAACATAACCAACAACATCGCAAGGATTAATCATTCATGGGGGGATACTGGGAATTATAGAACATAGAACATGGAACATAGAACACTACAGCGCAGAACAGGCCCTTCGGCCCACGATGTTGCGCCGACCAGTTACAAAACAAATCACTTTTCGTCCATAAACCTATCCACGGATCTCTTAAACGCCCCCAAACTAGGCGCATTTACAACTACAGCAGGCAGGGCATTCCAGTCCCTCACCACCCTCTGGGTAAAGAACCAACCCCTGACATCCGTCCTATAACTACCCCCCCTTAATTTAAAGCCATGCCCCCTCGTGCTAGCTTTCTCCATCCGAGGAAAAAGACTATCACTATCCACCCTATCTAAACCTCTAATCATCTTATATGTTTCAATAAGGTCCCCTCTTAGCCGCCTTATAGTTTAGTTCCGTCTTTTTTTTGTATATTCTAACTATATTTTTAAATAGACTTTGTTTCAATAAAAGTTTCCAACTGAGTTAATTAAATCACACCTGGAATGAATCACCTTAACTCGCACTAACCCCAAAACCTAAATAAGGTTGGGATCTAGGCTGACTTTATAACATATCTTGGAGTTTCCATCTGGTCCCTAACACTTGGAAGGGAGGATTTGTTCCTATAGAAACATATCAACTGGAAGCAGGAGGAGGCCATTTGGCCCTTCCAGCCTGCCCCCCCCATTCATGTTGATCATGGCTGATCATCCAATTCAATATCCTGATCCCCCCCCTCCCCCCCCCATATCCCTCGATCCCTTTCGCCCCAAGAGTGAAATCTAATTTCTTCCTGAAATCTCACAACGTTTTGGCCTCAACTACTTTCTGTGGGAGTGAATTCCACACATTCCCCACCCTCTGGGTGAAGAAATTTCCCCCCCACCTCAGTCCTAAAAGGTTTCCCCCTTATCCTCAAACTCTGACCCCCTAGTTCTGGACTCCCCCCCCCCACCATGGGGAACATTCTTTCTGAATCTACCCTGTCTAACCCTGTGTGAATTTTATAAGTTTCTATCAGATCCCCTCTCACTCTTCTAAACTCCAGTGAATAGAATCCTAACCCACTCAGTCTCTCCTCATATGACAGACCTGCCATCCCAGGAATCAGCCTGGGAAACCTTCGCTGTGCTCCCTCTATAGCAAGGAACATCCTTCCCCAGATAAGGAGACCAAAACTGTACACAATACTCCAGGTGTGGCCTCACCAACACCCTGTACAATTGCAGTAAAACATCCCTATCCCGATACTCAAATCCTCTCACTGTGAACATACCATTTCCCTTCTTTACTGTCTGCTGTACCTGTGCACTTACTCTCAGTGACTGATACACGAGGACTCCAAGGTCTCGCTGAGTATCCGCCTCTCTCAATTTACACCCATTCCAGTAATAATCTGTCTGTTTATTATTGCTCCCAAAGTGGATAACCTCACATTTATCCACATTATTCTGCATCTGCCATGCAGATACCCACACACTCAGCCTGTCCGAATCACACTGAAGTATCTCTGCATCCTCCTCACAGCTCACCCTCCCACCCAACATCATAACATTGGCAAATTTGAAGATAATACATTTAGTTCCCTCTTCCAAATCATTAATATGTAACGTGAACAGTTGGGTGGGGTTCCCAAGTGTCTGATGCCATTGTCCTGGAGGGCAACAGGGGATGGTGGATGGTGGATTTGGCTGTAGGAAACATAGAGACATACAGGATAGGAGCAGGAGGAGGCCATTCAGCCCTTTGAGCCTGCTCCACCATTCATCACCATCATGGCTGATCATCCAACTCAATAGCCTAATCCTGCTTTCTCCCCATAACCTTTGATCCCGTTCACTCCAAGTGCGATATCCAGCCGCCTCTCGAATACATTCAATGTTTTGGCATCAACTCCTTCCTGTGGGAATGAATTCCACAGACTCACCGGGTGAAGAAATGTCTCCTCACCTCCGTCCTAAATGGTCTACCCTGAATCCTCAGACTGTGACCCCCTGGTTCTGGACTCCCCCCACCATCAGGAACATCCTCCCTGCATCTACCCTGTCCAGTCCTGTTAGAACTCTATAAGTCTCTATGAGAGGCAATGAGTTTGGAAGGTCTAATACAGATAGGAAATATACAGTAAATGGCAGAACCCTTCAGAGTATTGATAGGCAGAGGGATCTGGGTGTACAGGTACACAGGTCACTGAAAGTGACAATGCAGGTGGAGAAGGTAGTCAAGAAGGCATACGGCATGCTTGCCTTCATCTGCCGGGGCACTGAGTTTAAAAATTGGCAAGTCATGTTGCAGCTTTATAGAACCTTAGTGAGGCCGCACTTGGAATATAGTGTTCAATTCTGGTCGCTACACTACCAGAAGGATGTGGAGGCTTTGGAGAGGGTACAGAAAAGATTTACCAGGATGTTGCCTGGTACGGAGGGCATTAGCTATGAGGAGAGGTTGGAGAAACTTGGTTTGTTCTCACTGGAACGATGGAGGTTGAGGGGAGACCTGATAGGAGTCTACAAGATTATGAGAGGCGTGGACAGAGTGGATAGTCAGAAGCTTTTCCCAGGGTGGAAGAGTCAATTACTCAGGGGGGCACAGGTTTAAGGTGCGAGGGACAAGGTTTAAAGGAGATGTACGAGGCAGATTTTTTACACAGAGGGTGGTGGGTGTCTGGAACTCACTGACGGGGGAGGGAGTGGAAGCGGATACGTTAGTGAGATTTAAGGGGAGTCTGGACAAGTACATGAATAGGATGGGAATAGAGGGATATGGTCCCCGGAAGGGTAGAGGGTTTTAGTTCAGTCGGGGGGGCAGCATGGTCGGTGCAGGCTTGGAGGGGCCGAAGGGCCTGTTCCTGTGCTGGAATTTTCTTTGTTCTTTGTTTTGTTGACCCCCCCCCCCCCATTTCGTCTGAACTCCAGGGGGGTGGATATTTTGAGATTGGGGGGGGGGGAACGGTAGTGGGATACTGATCCAGGGAGCCTGCCAATCCGCCTACCTGATCTCCGTGTCGGATTAGCCTCCTCCTGCCCGGCGCCCCGCCTTCTGGATGGACGTTCACCATCCGTGTTCCCTGGGGGAGCGCGTCCCCTCCGGTGTGAACTCCTTTTGCTTGGTGCACTTCCCATCCCAGCCTTACCTGTGACAAAAATCCTACCTTGAGTGTATTACACAGGGATAATGTCTGTACTGTACACAGGCATCTTATACCATATCTATACTTTATTAATGTTCTACAGTTTTATAAGACCGTAAGATATAAGGGCAAAATTAGGCCACTCGGACCATTGAGTCTGCTCCAGTATCCAATCGTGGCTGATAGGTTTCTCAGCCCCATTCTCCCATTTCTTTCCCTAAAACCTTTGATCCACACCGACACTATAGTTAAGAAAGCCCCACCAACGCCTCTATTTTCTCAGAAGACTAAGGAAATTTGGCATGTCCGCTACAACTCCCACCAACTTTTACAGATGCCCCATAGAAAGCATTCTTTCTGGTTGGATCACAGCTCGGTCTGGGCTCCTGCTCTGCCCAAGACCGCAAGGAACTACAAAAGGGTGGTGAATGTAGCCCCAATCCATCACACAAACCAGCCTCCCATCCATTGACTCGGTCTACACTTCCCGCTGCCTCGGGGAAAAGCAGCCGGCATAATCAAGGACCCCCCCTACACACCCCGGACATTCTCTCTTCCACCTTCTTCCATCGGGAAAAAGATACAAAAGTCTGAGGTCCTGTACTGACCGACTCAAGAACAGCTTCTTCCCTGCTGCTGTCAGACTTTTGAATGGACCTACCTCGCATTAAGCTGATCTTCCTCTACACCCTCGCTATGACTATAACACTACATTCTGCACTCTCTCCTTTCCTTCTCTATGAATGGTATACTTTGTCTGTATAGCGCGCAAGAAGCAATACTTTTCATATACGTGATACTTATAAATCAAATCAAATGAAGAGTCCTCAAACGCTCCTCGTACGACAAGCTCTTCATTCTTGGGATCATTCTTGTGAACCTCCTTTGGACCTTCTCCAAAGCTGGCACACCCTTCCTTAGATGGAAAGGATATTATCAAACTAGAAAGAGTGCAGAAAAGATTTACTAGGATGCTGCCAGGACTTGATGGTTTGAGTTATAAGTAGAGACTGAATAGACTGGGACTTTTTTCTCTGGAGCGTAGGAGGCTGAGGGGTGACCTTATAGAGGTCTATAAAATAATGAGGGGCATAGACAAGGTAGATAGTCAATATCTTTTCCCAAAGGTAGGGGAGTTTAAAACTAGAGGGCAGAGGTTTAAGGTGAGAGGAGAGAGATAGAAAAGGGTCCAGAGGGGCAATTTTTTCACACAGAGGGTGGTGAGTGTCTGGAACGAGCTGCCAGAGGCAGTAGTAGAGGCGGGGACAATTTTATCTTTTAAAAGCATTTAGATAGTTACATGGGTACAATGGGTATAAAGGGATATGGGCCAAATGCGGACAATTGGGATTAGCTTAGGGGTTTTAAAAAAAAGGGCGGCATGGACAAGTTGGGCCGAAGGGCCTGTTTCCACGTTGTAAACGTCTATGGCTCTATGATACAGGGACCAAAACTGCTCACAATACTCCAAATGTGGTCTGACCAGAGCCCAGAAGAAAGCTTTGGTTTCCTTATTTGAGGAAGGATGTGGTGACATTGGAGGCAGTTCAGAGGAGGTTCACCAGGTTGATTCCGGGGATGAAAGGGTTGACGTATGAGGAGAGATTAAACAGTTTGGGGCTTGTACTCGCTGGTGTTTAGAAGAATGAGAGGGGATCTGATCGAGGTATATAAAATTTTAAAAGGGATTGATAGAGTAGACATAGACCGAATGTTTCCCCTTATGGGGCAATCTGGAACCAGAGGTCACAGGGTATAGGTTGAGAGGCGGTAGATTTAAAACTGAGATGAGGAGAAACTACTTCTTGCAAAGGGTGATAAGAACATAAGAACTAGGAGCAGGAGTGGGCCATTCAGCCCCTCGAGCCTGCTCCGTCATTCAATAAGATCATGGCTGATCTTTTTGTGGACTCAGCTCCACTTACCTGCCCGCTCACCATAACCCTTAATTCCTTTACTGTTCAAAAATCTATCTATCCTTGCCTTAAAAACATTCAATGAGGGAGCCTCAACTGCTTCACTGGGCAGATAATTCCACAGATTCACAACCCTTTGTGTGAAGAAGTTCCTCCTCAACTCAGTCCTAAATCTGCTCCCCCTTATTCTGAGGCCATGCCCCCTAGTTCTAGTTTCACCCGCCAGTGGAAACAACTTCCCTGCTTCTATCTTATCTATTCTCTTCATAATCTTATACAGTTCTTATGATATAATTTCCGGGCCTAAATATTATATACAATTTCTATATATTTCATTAAGTTCTTATACAATTTCATTCCCTATGGACTAGATATGATATTGTTATGCTCTTATATAATTTCTATAGATTTCATCCAATTCTCACAATAACATTTCAAGACTCATATATACAATTTCTATACATTGTACACAGTTTTAACAATAAAATTTCACATCCTACTTATTGTCTATTTCTATATTTCTAAATGTTTTTATAATAAAATTCCTTATCCTATCCATTATACACATATAGAGCTGAAATTAGGACAGCTCTTACAGTAAAATATCAGGACCTATATATTGTTTATGATTTCTCCATGTTCCATATGATTTCTCTCTGATTTCTATATGCTATGAGGAGATATACAGATTTTATATGAATTCTATACTGAATCTGCAGGATCAGTGTATAACATTTGATTTATATACATTCGCTCAAGGCGCTATTATCAATAGGAGTGCCTATACATTAAGTGTGAAATCTATACATTATCTATAGGGTGCCAATAAGTGGCATTGGCTCCAGTGCAGCAATCCACACCAAGTGCCTGTGGTTCCTCTGGGATTTACATGCTGCTCTATATGGTTTCTATAGGCTGTCTATGTGTTTTCTGTTAACTATCTACATGGTTTTGACATGGTTTCTATAGGCTATCTATATGGTACATATAGACTCTCTGTATTTTTTTAGACTCTCTATATGGGTTCTGTAGGTTGTCAACATGATTATATATATTTTCTATATAAGAACATAAGAAATAAATAGGAGCAGGAGTAGGCCATCTAGCCCTTCGAGCCTGCCCCGCCATTCAATAAGATCATGGCTGATCTGTCGTGGCTCAGTTCCACTTTCCCGCCCTCTCCCCATAACCCTTAATCCCCTCTCTTATCAAGAACCCATCAACCCGCTTCTTAAAAATATTTAGCGAGGCAGCCTCCACCACTTCAACGGGCAGAGAATTCCAGAGATTCACCACCCTTTGAGTGAAGAAGTTCATAGAACATAGAACATTACAGCGCAGAACAGGCCCTTCGGCCCACGATGTTGCGCCGACCAGTTACAAAAACAATGACCCACTAGCCTATACCAATCCCTTTTCGTCCATAAACCTATCCAGAGATCTCTTAAACGCCCCCAAACTAGACGCATTTACAACCGCAGCAGGCAGGGCATTCCAATCCCTCACCACCCGCTGGGTAAAGAACCTACCCCTGACATCCGTCCTGTAGCTACCCCCCCTTAATTTAAAGCCATGCCCCCTCGTGCTAGCTTTCTCCATCCGAGGAAAAAGGCTATCACTATCCACCCTATCTAAACCTCTAATCATCTTATATGTTTCAATAAGATCCCCTCTTAGCCGCCTTCTTTCCAAC
This sequence comes from Carcharhinus amblyrhynchos, assembly GCF_965287045.1. NCBI lineage: Eukaryota > Metazoa > Chordata > Chondrichthyes > Carcharhiniformes > Carcharhinidae > Carcharhinus > Carcharhinus amblyrhynchos. The sequence continues at coordinate 64,365 of NW_027650443.1, read as the reverse complement.
GAAAACAACCCTAAATCCCTCAGTCTCTCCTCATAGGACCTCCCCACCATACCACGCAACATCCTAGTAAACCTCCTCTGCACCCTCTCCAACGCTTCCACATCCTTCTTGTAATGCGGGGACCAGAACTGCACACAGTACTCCAAGTGCGGCCGCACTAGAGTAGTGTACAGTTGCAACATTACACTGCGACTCCTAAATTCAATCCCCCTACCAATAAACGCCAAGACACCGTACGCCTTCTTAACAACCTTATCTACTTGATTCCCAACTTTCAGGGATCTATGTACACACACACCTAGATCCCTCTGTTCATCCACACTATTCAAAGTCCTCCCGTTAGCCCTATACTCGACACATCTGTTGCTCCTACCAAAGTGAATTACCTCACACTTCTCCGCATTAAATTCCATCCGCCACCTCTCGGCCCAGCTCTGCAACCTATCTAAGTCTCCCTGCAGACTATGACACCCTTCCTCACAATCTACCACACCTCCAATTTTGGTGTCATCAGCAAATTTACTAATCCACCCAACTATACCCTCATCCAGATCATTAATAAAAATTACAAACAACAGTGGCCCCAAAACAGATCCCTGAGGCACACCACTCGTAACTGTACTCCATGATGAATATTTACCATCCACCACCACCCTCTGTCTCCTATCTGATAGCCAATTCCTGATCCAACTTCCTAGATTACCCACAATCCCATACATCTGCATTTTCTGCAGAAGCCTACCATGGTGAACCTTATCGATCGCCTTACTAAAATCCATGTATACCACGTCAACTGCCTTGCCCCCATCCACCTCTTTGGTCACCTTCTCAAAAAACTCAATAAGGTTAGTAAGGCACGACCTACCCGCTACAAAACCATGCTGACTATTTCTAATCAATTCATTACACTCCAAATAACTATAAATCCTATCCCTAATAATTTTTTCTAAAACCTTGCCCACAACAGAAGTAAGACTCACCGGTCTATAATTCCTCCTCAACTCCGTTCTAAACCGCCTCCCCTTTATCTTGAGGCTGTGCCCCCTAGTCCTACTGTCTTTTTTGAGCGGGAAGAGTCTCTCCACCTCTATCCTATCCATCCCATTCATCATCTTATACGTCTCAATGAGATCTCCCCTCATTCTTCTAAACTCTAACGAGTACAAGCCTAGTTTATTCAGCCTCTCCTCATAGCTCAATCCCCTCAACTCCGGTATCAGCCGAGTAAACCTCCTCTGCACTTCCTCCAGGGCCAAAATATCCTTGCGCAGGTGCGGCGCCCAAAACTGCACACAGTACTCCAGCTGCAGCCTCTAGATATGGTCTCTAGAGGCTTTTAATAGGCTGTATTTATGGTTTACAGCCTCTTTATATTTCTTTAGGCTCTCTATATGGGTTATATAGGCGGTTAATACATTTATATATGGTTTCTATAGACTATCTACATGGTTTATACAGCCTCTTTATATTTCTTTAGGCTCTCTATAGGGTTATATATATTCTATGGGGTTCCCTATAGACTCTCTATAGGGTTATATATAATCTATGGGGTTCCCTATAGACTCTCTATAGGGTTATATATATGCTATAGGGTTTCCTATAGACTCTCTATAGGGTTATATATATTCTATGGGGTTCCCTATAGATACACTATAGGCTTATATATACTATATATGGTTCCCTATAGACTCTCAATAGAGTTATATATATTCTATGGGGTTCCCTATAGACTCTCTATAGGGTTATATATATTCTATAGGGTTTCCTATAGAGTCGCTATAGGGTTTTATATATATTCTATAGGGTTCCCTACAGACTCTCTATAGGGTTATATATGTTCGATGGGATTCCCTATAGACTCACTATAGGGTATTATATATATTCTATTGGGTTCCCTATAGACTTGCTAGAGGGTTATATATATTCTATGGGGTTCCCTATAGACTCTCTATAAGGTAATATATATTCCATAGGGTTCACTATAGACTCTCTATAGGGTTATATATATTCTATAGGGTTCACTATAGACTCTTGATAGGGTTATATATATTCTATGGGGCTCACTATAGACTCTCTATAGGGTTATATATATTCTATAGGGTTCACTATAGACTCGCTATAAGGTAATATACATTCTATAGGGTTCACTATAGACTCTCTATAAGGTAATATATATTCTATAGGGTACACTATAGACTCTCTATAGGGAAATATATATTTTAAAGGGTTCACTATAGACTCTCTATATGGTTATATATATTCTATAGGGTTCACTATAGACTCTCTATAAGGTAATATATATTCTATTGGGTTCACTACAGACTCTCTATAGGGTTCACTATAGACTCTCTATAGGGTTATATATATTTTATAGGGTTCACTATAGACTATAGGGTTATATATATTTTATAGGGTTCACTATAGACTCTCTATAGGGTTATATATATTCTATGGGGTTCACTATAGACTCTCTATAAGGTAATATATATTCTATAGGGTTCACTATAGACTCTCTATTGGGTTATATATATTCTATAGGGTTTACTGTAGACTCTCTATAGGGTTATATATATTTTATAGGGTTCACTATAGACTCTCTATAGGGTTATATATATTCTATGGGGTTCACTATAGACTCTCTATAGGGTTATATATATTCTATGGGGTTCACTGTAGACTCTCTATAGGGTTATATATATTTTATAGCGTTCACTATAGACTCTCTGTAGGGTTATATATATTCTATGGGGTTCACTATAGACTCTCTATAGGGTTATATATATTCTGTGGGGTTCACTATAGACTCTCTATAGGGTTCACTATAGACTCTCTATAGGGTTATATATATTTTATACGGTTCACTATAGACTCTCTATAGGGTTATATATATTCTATAGGGTTCACTATAGACTCTCTATAGGGTTATATATATTTTATACGGTTCACTATAGACTCTCTATAGGGTTATATATATTCTATGGGGTTCACTATAGAGTCTCTATAGGGTTATATACATTCTATGGGGTTCACTATAGACTCTCTATAGGGTTACATATATTCTATAGGGTTCACTATAGACTCTCTATAGGGTTATATATATTCTATGGGGTTCACTATAGACTCTCTATAGGGTTATATATATTTTATACGGTTCACTATAGACTCTCTATAGGGTTATATATATTCTATAGGGTTCACTATAGACTCTCTATAGGGTTCACTATAGACTCTCTATAGGGTCATATATATTCTATGGGGTTCACTATAGACTCTCTATAGGGTTATATATATTCTATAGGGTTCACTATAGACTCTCTATAGGGTTATATATATTCTATAGGGTTCACTGTAGACTCACTATAGGGTTATATATATTCTATAGGGTTCACTGTAGACTCTCTATAGGGTTATATATATTCTATAGGGTTCACTGTAGACTCTCTATAGGGTTATATATATTCTATAGGGTTCACTATAGACTCTCTATAGGGTTATATATATTCTATAGGGTTCACTATAGACTCTCTATAGGGTTATATATATTCTATAGGGTTCACTATAGACTCTCTATAGGGTTATATATATTCTATAGGGTTCGCTATAGACTCTCTATAGGGTTATATATATTCTATAGGGTTCGCTATAGACTCTCTATAGGGTTATATATATTTTATAGGGTTCGCTATAGACTCTCTATAGGGTTATATATATTCTATAGGGTTCGCTATAGACTCTCTATAGGGTTATATATATTCTATAGGGTTCGCTATAGACTATAGGGTTATATATATTCTATAGGGTTCGCTATAGACTCTCTATAGGGTTATATATATTCTATAGGGTTCACTATAGACTCTCTATAGGGTTATATATATTCTATAGGGTTCACTATAGACTCTCTATAGGGTTATATATATTCTATAGGGTTCACTATAGACTCTCTATAGGGTTATATATATTCTATAGGGTTCACTATAGGCGCTCTATAGGGTTATATATATTCTATAGGGTTTACTGTAGACTCTCTATAGGGTTATATATATTCTATAGGGTTCACTATAGACTCTCTATAGGGTTATATATATTCTATAGGGTTCACTATAGACTCTCTATAGGGTTATATATATTCTATAGGGTTCACTATAGACTCTCTATAGGGTTATATATATTCTATAGGGTTCACTATAGGCGCTCTATAGGGTTATATATATTCTATGGGGTTCACTGTAGACTCTCTATAGGGTTATATATATTTTATAGGGTTCACTATAGACTCTCTATAGGGTTATATATATTCTATGGGGTTCACTGTAGACTCTCTATAGGGTTATATATATTTTATAGGGTTCACTATAGACTCTCTATAGGATTATATATATTCTATGGGGTTCACTGTAGACTCTCTATAGGGTTATATATATTCTATAGGGTTCACTATAGACTCTCTATAGGGTTATATATATTCTATAGGGTTTTTATACATTTGCCTCAGGAAGCGACGCGCCAAACCGTTTCAGGCGGTCGCCCAGCTGCCCGGAATGCGCCTGCGCCGTGCTGACCCCGCCCACACTGAGCCTACTGCGCCTGCGCCAGACGGGCCGCGCCCACGTGGTGGTTACTGCGCCTGCGCCAGACGTGACCCGCCCGCAGTGAGGATTCTGCGCCTCCGCAACGCTGACCCCGCCCACACTGAACCTACTCGCCCATGGTGGGGCTCCTGCGCCTGCGCCATCCAGGCCCCGCCCACAACGAGGCTACTGCGCCTGCGCTAGCCCGGCACCGGCCGCACTGAGGCTACTGCGCCTGCGCCAGCCCGGCATTCCCTGACCTCCAGTTAGAAGTCTCACAGATCCCAGGTCATCAAGTCTTAAAGGTACAGACAATGTGAGTGGAGAGAGGGTTAAGCACAGGTTAAAGAGATGTGTATTGTCTCCAGACAGGACAGTTAGTGAGATTTTACAAACCCAGACAAGTCACGGGGTTTACAGATAGTGTGACATGAACCCAAGGTCTCGGGTGAGGCCGTCCTCATGTGTGCGGAACTTGGCTATCAGTCTCTGCTCAGCGACTCTGCGCCGTCGTATGTGGTGAAGGCCGCCTTGGAGAATGTTTACCCGAAGGTCAGAGGCCGAATGCCCCGACCGCTGAAGTGTTCGCCAACAGGAAGGGAACAGTCTTGCCTGGTGATTGTCGAGCGATGTTCATTTATCCGTTGTCGTAGCGCCTGCACGGTCTCCCCAGTGTACCATGGCCTCGGGACATCCTTTCCTGCGGCGTATCGGGTAGACAACGTTGGCCGAGTTGTAGGAGTATGTGCCGTGTACCTGGTGGATGGTGTTCTCATGTGAGATGATGTCATCTGTGTCGAGGTTGCTGTGGCAGGGTTGTGTGGTATTGTGGTCACTGTTCTCCCGAAGGCTGGGTAGTTTGCTGTGAACAATGGTCTGTTTGAGGTCGTGCAATTGTCTGAGGCTAGAAGTGGGGGTGTGGGGATGGCCCTGGTGAGATGTTCATCTTCATCAATGACATTTGAAGAGACTCGAGAGAAGATGTGGTAGCTTCTCCGCTCCGGGGAAGTACTGGACGACGCTTGACCTCCTGACCCCGCGTGGCCCTGGCCCCGCCCACTCCTCTGCGGGACTGCGCCTGCGCCATTCCGGCCACACCCACACCGATGGGACTGGGACTGCGCCTGCGCGGGGCTGGCACCGCCCACTGCTGCTCTGTCAGGCTGGGAGGGGGAGAGGTCAAACTGCCAACACCAGGTTAAAGTCCAACTGGCTTATTTGGTATCATGGGCTTTCAGAGCACTGAACCTTCATCAGGAGAGTGGAGGTGGGTTCACAGACGCAGCGTATATGGGCCAAGACACAATTACAGGATAATGGACACGGTGTATAGAGGGCAAGGGATAATTACAGGATAATGGACACAGTGTATAGAGGGCAAGATATAGTTACAGGATAATTACAGATTGGAATGTGAAGAATGGTTGGAATGCGAGTCTACTGGTAATCAGGTCTTTACAGGTACAGACAATGCAAGTGGAGAGAGGGTTAAGCACAGGTTAAAGAGATGTGATCTGTCACTAGGACAGTTGGTGAGATTGTGCAAGCCCAGGTATGTGGTGGGGTTACAGTTTAAAGTTTAAGTGGGTCATCGGCTTGGTGAAGAACGCTCTTCCCTCCGGCCGAGACTCGCTAACCTTCCAGTGCAAAGATTTCTCCTGGACCGAGTGTTGCAGACTGGCACATTCACAAATACCCGCTGAGGGACGCTCTCAAGCTTGGGGCAGTCAGCACAAAGGCCCCAATGCGGCAAGGTCACCATTTAAAGCCTTTCAACCAAGGCAGAGTGAGGGGCTGTAGAACCATAGAGCACGCTGGGCATGTGTAACTGTGTGCTAGTCTGTAAAAACAGCACCCAGTGAAATGCGATGAGTGTATAGAGTTTGCTGAAGAGCTGAACTGTAATGTCTGGGAACTCAGCAACTGTAGTGTAAATAAGGCTGGTTTTTTTTGCACCCTTTGTAATTGTTGGAAATATCGTTTCTGCAGTGGTTTATTTCAGAGTATTTATGAATGAAGTATGGTTTTGAAGTTCGAAAAAAGTTTATTGATTGTTTCTGGGCCTGTTGGCTCAGATCAAGTGTAGTTTTGTTGTCCTGCACTCGGTCAAAATCGTGAGGTTACACTGGGGGCCTCACTTAAAGCAATTTTTAAAGCAGTTTCTCAGCCTTTTGGCTAAGATGCAAATCAAGCCTTGGGGGAGGTGCAGTTCCTGCTCCAATCCGCTCGGATCGTGTAGATCAATCCCAGGACAGGAGGTGAGAACCCTGTCTCGTCAGCTCGGATCGGGAATGTCTCAACTTGTTGAGACTCCGCACTGGAGTTTGATTGGATTGAATTGATATAAACAAAAAAAAAATCATTTATTAGTCACAAGTCGGCTTACATTAACACCGCAGTGAAGTTACTGTGAAAATCCCCTAGTCGCCACACTCCGGCACCTGTTCGGGTACACTGAAGGAAAATTTAGCACGGCCAATTCACTCTAACAGCGCGTCTTTCAGACTGTGGGAGGAAATTGGAGCACCTGGAGGAAACCCACGCGGATACGGGGAGAACATGCAGACTCCACACAGGCAGTGACCCAAGTCAGGAATTGAACCCGGGTCGCTGGTGCTGTGAGGCAGCAGTGCTAACCCACTGTGCCACCATGCTGCCCCAATAGTGTGACATGAACCCAAGGTCCCGGGTGAGGCCGTCCTCACGTGTGCGGAACTTGGCTATCAGTCTCTGCTCAGCGACTCTGCGCTGTCGTGTGTCGTGAAGGCCGCCTTGGAGAACGCTTACCCGAAGATCAGAGACCGAATGCCTGTGACTGCTGAAGTGTTCCCCAACAGGGAGAGAACAGTCCTGCCTAGTGATTGTCGAGCAATGTTCATTCATCCGTTGGGGAGACCTTGCAGACGCTACGACAATGTACCATGCTTCGGGACATCCTTTCCTGCAGCGTATCAGGTAGACAACATTGGCAACACGCTACAGCGCAGAGTCGCTGAGCAGAGACTGATAGCCAAGTTCCGCACACATGAGGACGGCCTCAACTGGGATCTTGGGTTCATGTCACACTATCTGTAACCCCCGTGACTTGCCTGGGCTTGCAAAATCTCACTAACTGTCCTGTCTGGAGACGATACACATCTCTTTAACCTGTGCTTAACCCTCTCTCCATTCACATTGTCTGTACCTTTAAGACTTGATGACCTGTCAAGACTCACATTCCAACCATTATTCTGTAAATTGAGCTTGTGTCTTTATATACCCTGTTTGCGAACACAACTCACACTTACCCGATGAAGGGGCAGCACTCCAAAAGCTCGTGCCACTAAATAAACCTGTTGGACTTGAACCTGGTGTTGTGAGACTTCTGAGTGTGCCCACCCCAGTCCAACACCGGCACCTCCACATCTGTGATTGAATATAAAAGTAGGGAGGTCTTGCTGCAACTGTACAGGGCACTGGTGAGGCCGCAGCTGGAGTACTGTGTGCAGTTTTGGTCACCGTACTTGCGCAAGGATATTTTGGCCTTGGAGGGAGTGCAGAGGAGGTTTACTAGGCTGATGCCGGAGTTGAGGGGGTTGAGCTATGAGGAGAGGCTGAATAAACTAGGCTTGTACTCGTTAGAGTTTAGAAGAATGAGGGGAGATCTCATTGAGACGTATAAGATGATGAATGGGATGGATAGGATAGAGGTGGAGAGACTCTTCCCGCTCAGAAAGGACAGTAGGACTAGAGGGCACAGCCTCAAGATAAAGGGGGGGTGGTTTAGAACGGAGTTGAGGAGGAACTTCTTCACTCAAAGGGTGGTGAATCTCTGGAATTCTCTGCCCGTTGAAGTGGTGGAGGCTGCCTCGCTGAATATATTTAAGATGCGGGTAGGTAGGTTTCTGGTAGGCAAGGGGATTAAGGGTTATGGGGAGAGGGCGGGAAAGTGGAACTGATCCACGACAGATCAGCCATGATCTTATTGAATGGCGGGGCAGGCTCGAAGGGCTAGATGGCCTACTCCTGCTCCTATTTCTTACGTTCTTATGTTATTATCTTGTGTTACACACCGCACCAACCGGATCCCCACACACTGATCCCCGTTACACACCGCACCAACCGGATCCCCACACGCTGATCCCCATTACACACCGCACCAACCGGATCCCCACGCACTGATCCCCATTACACACCGCACCAACCGGATCCCCACACACTGATCCCCGTTACACACCGCACCAACCAGCAGATAGAGATCAATGTGGTAAGGTGGGAAGTTATCCACTTTGGAAGGGGGAATGGAGGAACAGACTATTTTCTAAACGGAAAAAATGCTGAGGTAATCCGAAATACCAAGGGATTTGAAACTTACAGGATACTGCAAGGCCGGATGGAGTGGACGTGCAGACGATTTTTCAACTAGTAGGAAAAACTAGAACCAGAGGCACAACCTCAGAGTCACAGGTGGACAGAGTGGTGAAGAAGGCATTCGGCATGCTTGGTTTCATCGGTCAGAACATTGAATACAGGAGTTGGGGACGTCTTGTTGAAGTTGTACAAGACATTGGTAAGGCCACACTTGGAATACTGTGTACAGTTCTGGTCACCCTATTATAGAAAGGATATTATTAAACTAGAAAGAGTGCAGAAAAGATTTACTAGGATGCTACCGGGACTTGATGGATTGAGTTATAAGGAGAGGCTGGATAGACTGGGACTTTTTCCTCTGAGGCGTAGGAGGCTGAGGGGTGATCTTATAGAGGTCTATAAAATAATGAGGGGCACAGATCAGCGAGATAGTCAATATCTTTTCCCCAAAGGTAGGGGAGTCTAAAACTAGAGGGCATAGGTTTAAGGTGAGAGGGGAGAGATACAAAAGGGTCCAGAGGGGCAATTTTTTCACACAGAGGGTGGAACGAGCTGCCAGAGGCAGTAGTATAGGCGGGGACAATTTTGCCTTTTAAAAAGCATTTAGACAGTTACATGGGTACGATGGGTATAGAGGGATATGGGCCAAATGCGGCCAATTGAGACTAGCTTAGTGGCAAAAAAGGGGCAACATGGACAAGTTTCCCTGCTGTAAACATCTATCATAGAACATAGAACACTACAGCACAAACAGGCCCTTCGACCCACGAGTTGCGCCGATCACATCTATGCCTACCAAGCCGTAGACCTATCTATAACCCCCAATCCCATTAAACCCCATATACTCATCCAGAAGTCTTTTAAAAGACCCCAGCGAGTTCGCCTCCACCACCACCGATGGCAGCCGATTCCACTCACTCACCACCCTCTGAGTGAAAAACTTACCCCTAACATCTCCTCTGTACTTGCTCCCCAGCACCTTAAATCTGTGTCCTCTCGTAGCGACCATTTCAGCCCTGGGAAATAGCCTCCGAGAATCCACCCTATCTATTCTTCTCAACATTTTATAAACTTCTATCAGGTCACCTCTCAACCTTCGTCTCTCCAGGGAGAAGAGTCCTAGCTCCCTCAACCTATCTTCATAAGGCATGCCTCCCAATCCAGGCAACATCCTTGTAAATCTCCTCTGCACCCTCTCAATAGCTTCCACATCCTTCCTGTAGTGAGGTGACCAGAACTGCGCACAGTACTCCAAGTGGGGTCTGACAAGGGTCTTATAAAGTACCTCCCGACTCCTAAACTCAATCCCTCGATTAATGAAGGCCAGTACACCATACACCTTCTTGACCACATCCTCCACCTGCGAGGCCGATTTAAGAGTCCTGTGGACCCGGACCCCAAGATCCTTCTGCTCCTCAACCCAGCTAAGACTCCTGCCCTTGATAGTGTACTCGTTCATCCCATTGGTCCTGCCAAAATGGACCACTACACATTTATCCGCGTTGAAGTCCATCGGCCACTTCTCCGCCCAGACTTGCATCCTATCTATCTATCACCCTATGTCCTTTAGAGGAGGGACAGCACGGTGACACAGTGGTTAGCGCTGCTGCCTCTCAGTGCCAGGGACCCGGGGTTCGATTCCCGGCTTGGGTCACTGTCTGTGCGGAGTCTGCACGTTCTCCCTGTGTCTGCGTGGGTTTCCTCCGGGTGTTCCGGTTTCCTCCCACAGACCTAAAGACGTGCCGGTTAGGGTGCATTGGCCGTGCTAAATTCTCCCCCTGTGGACCCAAACAGGACTGTGGCGACTGGGGGATTTTCACAGTAACTTTCGTTGCAGCGTTAATGTAAGCTGGAGTACCGTGTGCAGTTTTGGGCACCGCACCTGCGCAAGGATATTTTGGCCCTGGAGGGAGTGCAGAGGAGGTTTATTAGGCTGATACCGGAGTTGAGGGGATTGAGCTATGAGGAGAGGCTGAATAAACTAGGCTTGTACTCGTTGGAGTTTAGAAGAATGAGGGGAGATCTCATTGAGACATATAAGATGATGAATGGGATGGATAGGATAGAGGTGGAGAGACTCTTCCCGCTCAAAAAAGACAGTAGGACTAGGGGGCACAGCCTCAAGATAAAGGGGGGGGCGGTTTAGAACGGAGTTGAGGAGGAACTTCTTCACTCAAAGGGTGGTGAATCTCTGGAATTCTCTGCCCGTTGAAGTGGTGGAGGCTGCCTCGCTAAATATTTTTAAGAAGCGGGTTGATGGGTTCTTGATAAGAGAGGGGATTAAGGGTTATGGGGAGAGGGTGGGTAAGTGGAACTGAGCCACAACAGATCAGCCATGATCTTATTGAATGGCGGGGCAGGCTCGAAGGGCTAGATGGCCTACTCCTGCTCCTATTTCTTATGTTCTTATGTTCTTATGAATTCCAACATTGCTGGCGAATCCTGCCAGAATCTCGTCTGTTTAATCAGCTCTGCTCTCATTCCGTTCTCCAGATCCTCCCTCGGTTTCCCCCAGTAAATTGGCACTGTCTCTTTAAGATCCATGTTTCCTGTGTTGGTGCTGCGAGGCTGCCATCCATTGGATGGGTATTTGATCCGTTTGCCTGCAGCCGGAGGAATATATAGTCTTGTGACTTGAGTTTGCAGGAAATTAAGGGGATTAGAACAGCAGTGTTGCTGGAAGAGGAGGGGGGGCGGGGAGAGAGAGAGAGAGAGAGAGGTTAAAGACGCGTTCGAGTTAGCTGGGGAAAGTTTGCTCGCTAGCTCAAGGAACTTTAGCACAAGTTTAAAGAGTTCGGTGAACAGGGGAAGAAAGTTATTTAACGCAGTAAAAAGTTAGTCAACAGAGAGGGAAGCGAACCGTGGACAGGTTGTTCAACAGGGCAAGAGGGGTTAGTAAACAGGAGGCAAAAAAAATTAAATGTAGACAAGTGGTGAGAAAAGTTGGAAAAAAACCTAAACGTAGACAAGTTATTAAACAGCAAGAAAAGTTAGTAAACTTAGTCAACAGAGAGGGAAGCGAACCGTGGACGGGTTGTTCTACAGGGCAAGAAGGGTTAGTAAACAGAAGGCGAAAAAAGTTAAATGTAGACAAGTTATTAAACAGCAAGAAAAGTTCGTAAACTTAGTCAACAGAGAGGGAAGCGAACCGTGGACGGGTTGTTCTACAGGGCAAGAAGGGTTAGTAAACAGAAGGCGAAAAAAGTTAAATGTAGACAAGTTATTAAACAGCAAGAAAAGTTCGTAAACTTAGTCAACAGAGAGGGAAGCAAACCGTGGACGGGTTGTTCTACAGGGCAAGAAGGGTTAGTAAACAGAAGGCGAAAAAAGTTAAATGTAGACAAGTTATTAAACAGCAAGAAAAGTTAGTAAACTTAGTTAAGTTATTGAACTTTAAACCGAAACAGGAACAAACACACAAATAAGTGCAAAGTTTACGAGCTAGAGGGGGAGCAAAGGTTGGGGGGGGGGACACGATTGAGAGAGTTTGACCGATTGATTTGAAGGGGACAGGTTTATTCTCGAGAGTAATCCCCCTGGGAAGGGTTTAATCAGCGGGGAAGGTGCTCAGAAGGATGGAAGGAAGCTGTAAGGAGTGGAGCGACTGGGCTCTTTAGACGTGGAGGGAGTGGGGTGGGTTCCAGTCACTTTTCCTTGTGTGGTTGGGGTGGGGTGGGGTGGGGGGAGGGTCTCCCAACAATGAGGGAGCAGTGAGTGCTTACCGTGCCCGCTTCCCTGCCACCCTTACCCCCCAGCTGAGCCTGCGGTTGGGGGGAGCTGTGTTCGCGGCCAGTGTTGGCACTGATCAGCCCCGCTCTGGGACATGAACCTTGCCAGCCAGAAGTTCACCATTGATGATGCCTTTGAGCTCAGCCCCGAAGACAGGGAGACCGGGCCTCACTTTGGTAGCCTCGCCTTCGACAGGAAGACCACCCTGAGCGAGGGCGCGGAGCAGGGCGAGAGGGAGTCGACCCTGAGATATCAGGTAATGAGGGACTGGAGAGGGAGGGGAACAGGCAGAGACTGGGGGGGGGGCGGCGTGGTGGGTCAGCACTGCTGCCTCACAGCTGCCAGGGACCCGGGTTCGATTCCCGGCTCGGGTCGGTGCCTGTGCGGAGTCTGCACGTTCTCCCCGTGTCTGCATGGGTTTCCTCCGGCTGCTCCGGTTTCCTCCCACAGTCCAAAGATGTGCGGGTTAGGTGGATTGAACATAAGAACATAACGTAAGAACATAAGAAATAGGAGCAGGAGTAGGCCATCTAGCCCTTCGAGCCTGCCCCGCCATTCAATAAGATCATGGCTGATCTGTCGTGGCTCAGTTCCACTTTCCCGCCCTCTCCCCATAACCCTTAATCCCCTCTCTTATCAAGAACCCATCAACCCGCGTCTTAAAAATATTTAGCGAGGCAGCCTCCACCACTTCAACGGGCAGAGAATTCCAGAGATTCACCACCCTTTGAGTGAAGAAGTTCCTCCTCAACTCCATTCTAAACCGCCCCCCCTTTATCTTGAGGCTGTGCCCCCTAGTCCTACTGTCCTTTCTGAGCGGGAAGAGTCTCTCCACCTCTATCCTATCCATCCCATTCATCATCTTATACGTCTCAATGAGACCTCCCCTCATTCTTCTAAACTCTAACGAGTACAAGCCTAGTTTATTCAGCCTCTCCTCATAGCTCAACCCCCTCAACTCCGGCATCATCCTAGTAAACCCCCTCTGCACTCCCTCCAAGGCCAAAATATCCTTGCGTAAGTACGGCGCCCAAAACTGCACGCAGTACTCCAGCTGCGGCTTCACCAATGCCCTATACAGCTGCAGCAAGACCTCCCTACTTTTATATTCAATCCCCCTCGCTATGAAGGCCAGCATCCCATTCGCCTTCCTGACCACCTGCTGCACCTGCAAGCTGGGTTTTTGCGACTCATGCACAAGGACCCCCAGGTCCCTCTGCACCGTCGCCTGCTGCAGTTTTTCTCCACGTAAGTAATAGTCCTTCCTACCATTCTTCCTACCAAAGTGGACCACCTCACACTTGCCAACATTAAATTCCATTTGCCAGTTCCTGGCCCATTCGCCCAGCCTATCTAGATCCTTCTGCAGACTCTCCACACCCTCCGCACAATTTGCCGTTCCCCTGAATGGCCTCCTTCTGCTCTGTAAGGATTCTATGGGATTCAAAGTGATGGATGGGGAAGTGGCAGGGGAGACAGAGGGGCAGAGAAAAGGGGGTGAAGAGAGTGATGGATGGAGGAAAGAGGGGGAGAAAGAGTTTTCATTTATTTATTAGTATCACAAGTCAGCTGACATTAACACTGCAATGAAGTTACTGTGAAAACCCCCTCGTCGCCCACACTCCTTTTCAGGTTGCACTGAGGGAGAATTTAGCACGGTCAATCCACCCACGTCTCGCAGACTCTGGGAGGAAACCGGAGCACCTGGAGGAAACCCACGCGGACACGGGGAGAACATGCAGGAAGCCAGGAATTGAACCCGGGTCCCTGGTGCTGTGAGGCAGCAGCGCTGACCCGCTGCGCTGCCCAACAGAGAGTGGGTGGGTGTCTGGAACTCGCTGCCTGGGGTGGTGGGGGAGGCAGGTAGGATAGGGGAGTTTAAGGGGCTTTTGGAAACCACAGGAATGTACAAGTTACGGAGGGAGATGGAGCAAGGGCAGGCAAAAGGGATTAGTTTAATTTGACATCATGTTCAGCACAACATTGCGGGCCGAAGGGCCTGTTCCTGTGCTGGATTGTTCTTTGTTCTCTGACATTGAGGGTGTGGAGAGCCTGCAGAAGGATCTAGATAGGCTGGGCCTATCTAGATCTTTCTCCCCCTCTTTCCTCCATCCATCACTCTCTTCACCCCCTTTTCTCTGCCCCTCTGTCTCCCCTGCCACTTCCCCATCCATCACTTTGAATCCCATAGAATCCTTACAGAGCAGAATGAGGCCATTCAGGGGAACGGCAAATTGTGCGGAGGGTGTGGAGAGTCTGCAGAAGGATCTAGATAGGCTGGGCGAACGGGCCAGGAAATGGCAAATGGAATTTAATGTTGGCAAGTGCGAGGTGGTCCACTTTGGTAGGAAGAATGGTAGGAAGGATTATTACTTACGGGGCGAAAAACTGCAGCAGGCGACGGTGCAGAGGGACCTCGGGGTCCTTGTGCATGAGTCGCAAAAACCCAGCTTGCAGGTGCAGCAGGTGGTCAGGAAGGCGAATGGGATGCTGGCCTTCATAGCGAGGGGGATTGAATATAAAAGTAGGGAGGTCTTGCTGCAGCTGTATAGGGCATTGGTGAGGCCGCAGCTGGAGTACTGTGTGCAGTTTTGGGCGCCGCACCAGCGCAAGGATATTTTGGCCTTGGAGGGAGTGCAGAGGAGGTTTACTAGGCTGATGCCGGAGTTGAGGGGGTTGAGCTATGAGGAGAGGCTGAAAAGACTGGGCTTGTACTCGTTAGAGTTTAGAAGAATGAGGGGAGATCTCATTGAGACGTATAAGATGATGAATGGGATGGATAGGATAGAGGTGGAGAGACTCTTCCCGCTCAGAAAGGACAGTAGGACTAGGGGGCACAGCCTCAAGATAAAGGGGGAGCGGTTTAGAACGGAGTTGAGGAGGAACTTCTTCACTCAAAGGGTGGTGAATCTCTGGAATTCTCTGCCCGTTGAAGTGGTGGAGGCTGCCTCACTAAATATTTTTAAGAAGCGGGTTGATGGGTTTTTGATAAGAGAGGGGATTAAGGGTTATGGGGAGAGGGCGGGAAAGTGGAACTGAGCCACGACAGATCAGCCATGATCTTATTGAATGGCGGGGCAGGCTTGAGGGGCTAGATGGCCAACTCCTGCTCCTATTTCTTACGTTCTTATTTGCCGGTGCAATTGATCTCTCAGTGACCCTTTTCCACCATTCGCGCCTCTCAGTGTACCGTTTGACCCCCCCCACTCCCCTGGCCAACCGGCTAACGCTGGCAGAAGGGCCAATGAGGGGTTTCTGGGACTTCCCACTGCACTGACCAGGGGCGAGATGGACGGTGGCGGAAGGGATGGGCAGGAGAAAGAGAGAGAGAGAGCAGGGGTAGAGGACTGCTGATTGATGGGGGGGGTGGTGGTGAGCATGAGAGAGGGGGGTGAAAGGGATGACAGAGGGTGAGTGGGGGAGTGGTCAGCGGGATGGAGAGGTGAGGAGTGGGTGCTGAGATGGGATGGACGCGGGAGACAGGGAGAGGGCCAGGAGCCAATGAGAGGAAAGAGAGATTGGGGGAATGAGAGATGGAGGAAACAGGGGTTAAAGGTCACTTGCAGAGGCGCTGACCACAAAGTTGTCATAATCTCATGACAGACTAAAACCCTTGAATGAGTGTCACCTATTGCTGCGCTTGGCTTGGGGGGCTGAATGGGGCCTCCTCCTGTTCCTGTGTAACAGGCTGGAGAAGGGGCTGAATGGCCTCGTCCTGTTCCTGTGTAACAGGCTGGAGAAGGGGCTGAATGGCCTCCTCCTGTTCCTGTGTAACAGGCTGGAGAAGGGGCTGAATGGCCTCCTCCTGTTCCTGTGTAACAGGCTGGAGAAGGGGCTGAATGGCCTCGTCCTGTTCTGGTTTCTGACGGTCCGGATATTTTTCAGAATCTGGAGAATGAGGATGGATCGGAGACAACTCGCAATCCCGTTAGCACGGCGTTCCGAATACGGTGAGTCCAAACACCCACCATATCGGATCAAAGGGGAGAGGGGGAGGGACAGAGGGAGGGGTCAGAGGGGAGAGAGGGAGGGTCGGAGCGAGGGGTCAGAAGGGGAGGGTCAGAGATAGGGGTCAAAAGGGGGGGAGAGGGTCAGATGGAGGAGTCAGAGTGGAGGGGGAGGGTTGCAGCGAGGGGTTGAAGGGGAGGGGAGGATCAGAGCGAGGGACAAAGGGGAGAGGGGGAGGGTCAGAGTGAGGGGTCATTGGGGGGGAGGGTCAAAGTGAGGGGTCAATGGGGAGTGGGGAGGGTCAGAGTGAGGGGTCAATGGGGGGGAGGGTCAGAGTGAGGGGTCAATGGGGGGAGGGTCAGAGTGAGGGGTCAATGGGGGGGAGGGTCAAAGTGAGGGGTCAATGGGGAGGGGGGAGGGTCAGAGTGAGGGGTCAATGGGGAGGGGGGAGGGTCAGAGTGAGGGGTCAATGGGGGGGTGGGGGGTCAGAGTGAGGGGTCAATGGGGAGAGAGGGGAGGGTCGGAGTGAGGGGTCAATGGGGAGGGGGGAGGGTCAGAGTGAGGGGTCAGTGGGGAGGGGGGAGGGTCGGAGTGAGGGGTCAGTGGGGAGGGTGGAGGGTCGGAGTGAGGGGTCAGTGGGGAGGGTCGGAGTGAGGGGTCAGTGGGGGGGGGTCGGAGTGAGGGGTCAGTGGGGAGGGGGGAGGGTCGGAGCGAGGGGTCAGTGGGGAGGGTCAGAGTGAGGGGTCAGTGGGGAGGGGGGAGGGTCAGAGTGAGGGGTCAGTGGGGAGGGGGGAGGGTCGGAGCGAGGGGTCAGTGGGGAGGGTGAGAGTGAGGGCTCAATGGGGAGGGGGGAGGGTCAGAGTGAGGGGTCAGTGGGGAGGGGGGAGGGTCAGAGTGAGGGGTCAGTGGGGAGGGGGGAGGGTCAGAGTGAGGGGTCAATGGGGGGGAGGGTCAGAGTGAGGGGTCAATGGGGGGGAGGGTCAGAGTGAGGGGTCAATGGGGAGGGGGGAGGGTCAGAGTGAGGGGTCAGTGGGGAGGGGGTAGGGTCGGAGTGAGGGGTCAGTGGGGAGGGGGGAGGGTCGGAGTGAGGGGTCAGTGGGGAGGGTCGGAGTGAGGGGTCAGTGGGGGGGGGTCGGAGTGAGGGGTCAGTGGGGAGGGGGGAGGGTCAGAGTGAGGGGTCAATGGGGGGGAGGGTCAGAGTGAGGGGTCAGTGGGGAGGGTCAGAGTGAGGGGTCAGTGGGGAGGGGGTAGGGTCGGAGTGAGGGGTCAGTGGGGAGGGGGTAGGGTCGGAGTGAGGGGTCAGTGGGGAGGGGGGAGGGTCGGAGTGAGGGGTCAGTGGGGAGGGGGGAGGGTCAGAGTGAGGGGTCAATGGGGAGGGGGGAGGGTCAGAGTGAGGGGTCAATGGGGGGGTGGGTCAGAGTGAGGGGTCAGTGGGGAGGGGGGAGGGTCAGAGTGAGGGGTCAATGGGGAGGGGGGAGGGTCAGAGTGAGGGGTCAATGGGGAGGGGGGAGGGTCGGAGTGAGGGGTCAGTGGGGAGGGTCGGAGTGAAGGGTCAGTGGGGGGAGGGTCAGAGTGAGGGGTCAATGGGGGGGTGGGGGGTCAGAGTGAGGGGTCAATGGGGAGGGGGGAGGGTCAGAGTGAGGGGTCAATGGGGAGGGGGGAGGGTCAGAGTGAGGGGTCAATGGGGAGGGGGGAGGGTCAGAGTGAGGGGTCAATGGGGAGGGGGGAGGGTCAGAGTGAGGGGTCAATGGGGAGGGGGGAGGGTCAGAGTGAGGGGTCAGTGGGGAGGGGGGAGGGTCAGAGTGAGGGGTCAGTGGGGAGGGTCAGAGTGAGGGGTCAGTGGGGAGGGGGGAGGGTCAGAGTGAGGGGTCAGTGGGGAGGGTCAGAGTGAGGGGTCAGTGGGGAGGGGGGAGGGTCAGAGTGAGGGGTCAGTGGGGAGGGTCAGAGTGAGGGGGGTGGGTCAGAGTGAGGGGTCAGTGGGGAGGGGGGAGGGTCAGAGTGAGGGGTCAATGGGGGGGTGGGTCAGAGTGAGGGGTCAGTGGGGAGGGGGGAGGGTCAGAGTGAGGGGTCAGTGGGGAGGGTCAGAGTGAGGGGTCAGTGGGGAGTGGGGAGGGGGGAGGGTCGGAGTGAGGGGTCAGTGGGGAGGGTCGGAGTGAGGGGTCAGTGGGGGGGTTCGGAGTGAGGGGTCAGTGGGGGGGGGGTCGGAGTGAGGGGTCAGTTGGGAGGGGGGTGGGTCAGAGTGAGGGGTCAGTGGGGAGGGTCAGAGTGAGGGGTCAGTGGGGAGGGGGGAGGGTCGGAGTGAGGGGTCAGTGGGGAGGGTCGGAGTGAGGGGTCAGTGGGGGGGTTCGGAGTGAGGGGTCAGTGGGGAGGGGGGAGGGTCAGAGTGAGGGGTCAATGGGGGGAGGTTCAGAGTGAGGGGTCAGTGGGGAGGGGGGAGGGCCGGAGTGAGGGGTCAGTGGGGAGGGGGGAGGGTCAGAGTGAGGGGTCAATGGGGAGGGTGAGAGTGAGGGGTCAGTGGGGAGGGTCGGAGTGAGGGGTCAGTGGGGAGGTGAAGAGGGAGGGGGTTGAAGTGATGAGTTAAAGGGTGGAGGCAGTGGGGAGGGTCGGAGCCAAGGAAGGGATTGGGGGTTGGGGGGGGGTTCTGGGCAGTGCTGTCTCCACGGTAACGTTTCTCTCCCCCCACCCCAGCAGCCCGGACCTCGGCCGTCTGTCCACCCAGAGCTCGCGATGGTCTTTCAGCAACATCAGTAACAGCACCCAGAACTCATACCGGCAGTGTCTCAGGTCAGCGACAGCACCCCCCGCACCTGCAACCCCCCCCCGCAACCCCCCCCCCTCCTCGTCATGCCCTGTCCTCCCTGTGCCCCCTCACCCCTCCCTCACGGCTACCGCTACCCATATATGGGAACAGAGTGAGGGTTTGTCCCTCATCGAGGTAGTGGAGGTAGGGTCTGCCCCTCGTGGAGGGAAGGAGGGTGCGGAGGGTGGGACGGTGTCGAGGGAGGGTCTCTCTCTCTTTCTCTCTGTCCCTCACAGAGGGGAGAAGCGTAGGTAGGCCCCGTAGAGGCTGGGCGAGGGGGGGGTCCACGGGCAGTGAGACAGTGGCAGCATCCCAGGGCTGGGCGGGGGTCCGAGGGGCTGTGAGACAGGGGCAGCGTCCCAGGGGAGTGGTGCAGGGCTGGGCGGGGGTCCGAGGGGCTGTGAGACAGGGGCAGTGTCCCAGGGGAGTGGTACAGGGCTGGGCGGGGGTCCGAGGGGCTGTGAGACAGGGGCAGTGTCCCAGAGGAGTGGTGCAGGGCTGGGCGGGGGTCCGAGGGGCTGTGAGACAGGGGCAGTGTCCCAGGGCTGGGCGGGGGTCCGAGGGGCTGTGAGACAGGGGCAGTGTCCCAGGGAAGTAGCACAGGACTGGGCAGGGGTCCGAGGGGCTGTGAGACAGGGGCAGTGTCCCAGGGGAGTGGTACAGGGCTGGGCGGGGGTCCGAGGGGCTGTGAGACAGGGGCAGTGTCCCAGGGGAGTGGTACAGGACTGGGCGGGGGTCCGAGGGGCTGTGAGACAGGGGCAGTGTCCCAGGGGAGTCGCACTGGACTGGGCGGGGGTCCGAGGGGCTGTGAGACAGGGGCAGTGTCCCAGGGGAGTGGTGCAGGGCTGGGCGGGGGTCCAAGGACAGTGAGACAGGGGCAGTGTCCAGGGGAGTGGTACAGGGCTGGGCGGGGGTCCAAGGACAGTGAGACAGGGGCAGTGTCCAGGGAGTGGTGCAGGGCTGGGCGGGGGTCCGAGGGTCTGTGAGACAGGGGCAGTGTCCCAGGGGAGTCGCACTGGACTGGGCGGGGGTCCGAGGGTCTGTGAGACAGGGGCAGTGTCCCAGGGAGTCGCACTGGACTGGGGGGGGGTCCGAGGGGCTGTGAGACAGGGGCAGTGTCCCAGGGGAGTGGTACAGGGCTGGGCGGGGGTCGAGGGGCTGTGAGACAGGGGCAGTGTCCCAGGGGAGTCGCACTGGACTGGGCGGGGGTCCGAGGGGCTGTGAGACAGGGGCAGTGTCCCAGGGGAGTGGTGCAGGGCTGGGCGGGGGGTCCGAGGGGCTGTGAGACAGGGGCAGTGTCCCAGGGGAGTCGCACAGGACTGGGCGGGGGTCCGAGGGGCTGTGAGACAGGGGCAGTGTCCCAGGGGAGTCGCACAGGACTGGGCGGGGGTCCAAGGGGCTGTGAGACAGGGGCAGTGTCCCAGGGGAGTCGCACAGGACTGGGCGGGGGTCCGAGGGGCTGTGAGACAGGGGCAGTGTCCCAGGGGAGTCGCACAGGACTGGGCGGGGGTCCAAGGGGCTGTGAGACAGGGGCAGTGTCCCAGGGAATAGCCTAGGGCTGGTGGCGAGAACCCAGAGGTGCACTAACTCTCTCTGTGCCTGCTGTTCCCCTCACAGCTGGGTGAGACACCCTCTGATCCAGAAAAACAGGAACATGGTCATCGCCTGCTTCATAATGCTAGCTGTCGGACTGAGTAAGTTTCACAGAAATTCCTCAAATTCCTCCATCCACAGCGAGATATTCATCCACAGACTGGTGTCTCTCAGTCCCCTCTCTCTCTCTCTCTCAGGGAGATATCTGTACACTGGCTGGTGTCTCTCAGTCCCCTCTCTCTCTCTCAGGGAGATATCTGTACACTGACTGGTGTCTCTCAGTCCCCTCTCTCTCTCTCTCAGGGAGATATCTGTACCTGACTGGTGTCTCTCAGTCCCCTCTCTCTCTCTCTCTCAGGGAGATATCTGTACACTGGCTGGTGTCTCTCAGTCCCCTCTCTCTCTCTCTCAGGGAGATATCTGTACACTGACTGGTGTCTCTCAGTCCCCTCTCTCTCTCTCAGGGAGATATCTGTACACTGACTGGTGTCTCTCAGTCCCTCCTCTCTCTCAGGGAGATATCTGTACACTGACTGGTGTCTCTCAGTCCCCTCTCTCTCTCTCTCAGGGAGATATCTGTACACTGACTGGTGTCTCTCAGTCCCCTCTCCTCCTCAGGGAGATATCTGTACACTGACTGGTGTCTCTCAGTCCCCTCTCTCTCTCTCAGGGAGATATCTGTACACTGACTGGTGTCTCTCAGTCCCTCTCTCTCTCTCAGGAGATATCTGTACACTGACTGGTGTCTCTCAGTCCCCTCTCTCTCTCTCAGGGAGATATCTGTACACTGACTGGTGTCTCTCAGTCCCCTCTCTCTCTCAGGGAGATATCTGTACACTGACTGGTGTCTCTCAGGGAGATATCTGTACACTGACTGGTGTCTCTCAGTCCCCTCTCTCTCTCAGGGAGATATCTGTACACTGACTGGTGTCTCTCAGTCCCTCTCTCTCTCTCAGGGAGATATCTGTACACTGACTGGTGTCTCTCAGTCCCCTCTCCTCTCTCTCAGGGAGATATCTGTACACTGACTGGTGTCTCTCAGTCCCTCTCTCTCTCTCTCAGGGAGATATCTGTACACTGACTGGTGTCTCTCAGTCCCCTCTCTCTCTCTCTCAGGGAGATATCTGTACACCTGACTGGTGTCTCTCAGTCCCTCTCTCTCTCTCTCAGGGAGATATCTGTACACTGACTGGTGTCTCTCAGTCCCTCTCTCTCTCTCAGGGAGATATCTGTACACTGACTGGTGTCTCTCAGTCCCCCTCTCTCTCAGGGAGATATCTGTACACTGACTGGTGTCTCTCAGTCCCCTCTCTCTCTCTCAGGGAGATATCTGTACACTGACTGGTGTCTCTCAGTCCCCTCTCTCTCTCTCAGGAGATATCTGTACACTGACTGGTGTCTCTCAGTCCCTCTCTCTCAGGGAGATATCTGTACGCTGACTGGTGTCTCTCAGTCCCCTCTCTCTCTCTCAGGGAGATATCTGTACACTGACTGGTGTCTCTCAGCCCCTCTCTCTCTCAGGGAGATATCTGTACACTGACTGGTGTCTCTCAGTCCCCTCTTTCTCTCAGGGAGATATCTGTACACTGACTGGTGTCTCTCAGTCCCCTCTCTCTCTCTCAGGGAGATATCTGTACACTGACTGGTGTCTCTCAGTCCCCTCTCTCTCTCAGGGAGATATCTGTACACTGACTGGTGTCTCTCAGTCCCTCTCTCTCTCTCTCTCAGGGAGATATCTGTACACTGACTGGTGTCTCTCAGTCCCCTCTTTCTCTCAGGGAGATATCTGTACACTGACTGGTGTCTCTCAGTCCCCTCTCTCTCTCTCTCAGGGAGATATCTGTACACTGACTGGTGTCTCTCAGTCCCCTCTTTCTCTCAGGGAGATATCTGTACACTGACTGGTGTCTCTCAGTCCCCGCTCTCTCTCTCAGGGAGATATCTGTACACTGAATGGTGTTGATATGTTTAAAATCTCTCTCTCTCTCGCAGTTCTCGTTCTGGTTGGTGTTGGCCTGCAAATTCAGCCCAGTTCTGGTACGTTGACCCCCCCCCCCCCACGCTGCTCTTTAACCCCGCTCCGCGCCCCCCCTGACCCCACCCTCTTTCCCCGCTGCGAACTCAGTGAACCGTTGACCCCCTGTGGGTCTAACTGGACTCAGTCCCTGAGGGGACGGACGGCGCTCGGAAGAGTGAGTGGAGTCGAGATGGAGACAGAAATGGGTTGAGGGGCCCCTCCCTGTTAACGTCCCGTCCCGGTGGTTCTGAGGGTCTCTCTCCCACCCCGGGGCGGGGGGGGGGGTCTCTGTACCTCCTCCCCACACGGTTCCCCCTGCACAGGAGGTTGTCCTCTCTCTCTCTCTCTCTCTCTCTCTCTGCGGCCTGGCTTCTGTCTCCCTCCTCACTCTGACCGTTCACACCAGTCTCTGTCTCTCTCTGTCTCAGGCGTATCCAGTGCTGTCTTCTTCGTGCCGGGATTCCTCCTGCTCATCCCTGGAGGTAGGGAACCGCCGTGGGAATGGGACGCGTCACGTGTGCGCGCAGTGATGCGGGGAACACGCGTTCGCACGCGCTGAGACTGGGTACGCGCGTCCGGGCGTGCTGACACGGGGCACGCGCGTTGTGTTTCGAGTGCGCAGACGCGGGGCGTATGCATTGCGTTCAGGCGCGCTGACGCGGGGTACGCGCTGACGCGGGGTACGCGTGCTGCGTTTGGGTGGACACAGCGTTCAGGCGCACTGACGCGGGGTATGCGCTGACACGGGGTACGCGCTGACGCGGGTTACGCGTGCTACGTTTGGGTGGACACAGCGTTCAGGCGCGCTGACGCAGGGTACGCGCTGACGCGGGGTACGCGTGCTGCGTTTGGGGTGGACACAGCGTTCAGGCGCGCTGACGCGGGTTCCGCATGCTACGTTTGGGTGGACACAGCGTTCAGGCGCGCTGACGCAGGGTACGCGTGCTGCGTTTGGGTGGACACAGCGTTCAGGCACGCTGACGCGGGGTATGCGCTGACGCGGGGTATGCGCTGACACGGGGTACGCGTGCTGCGTTTGGGTGGACACAGCGTTCAGGCGCGCTGAAGCGGGGTACGCGCTGACGCGGGGTATGCGCTGACACGGGGTATGCGTGCTGCGTTTGGGTGGACACAGCGTTCAGGCGCGCTGAAGCGGGGTACGCGCTGACGCGGGTTACGCGTGCTACGTTTGGGTGGACACAGCGTTCAGGCGCGCTGACGCGGGGTATGCGCTGACACGGGGTACGCGCTGACGCGGGTTACGCGTGCTACGTTTGGGTGGACACAGCGTTCAGGCGCGCTGACGTGGGGTATGCGCTGACGTGGGGTATGCGCTGACACGGGGTACGCGCTGACGCGGGGTACGCGTGCTGTGTTTGGGTGGACACAGCGTTCAGGCGCGCTGACGCAGGGTACGCGCTGACACGGGGTACGCGTGCTGTGTTTGGGTGGACACAGCATTCAGGCGCGCTGACGCAGGGTACGCGCTGACGCGGGGTACGCGTGCTGCGTTTGGGTGGACACAGCATTCAGGCGCGCTGACACGGGGTACGCGCTGACACGGGGTACGCGTGCTGTGTTTGGGTGGACACAGCATTCAGGCGCGCTGACGCAGGGTACGCGCTGACGCGGGGTACGCGTGCTGCGTTTGGATGGATACAGCGTTCAGGCGCGCTGACACGGGGTACGCGCTGACGCGGGGTACGCGTGCTGCGTTTGGGTGGATACAGCATTCAGGCGCGCTGACACGGGGTACGCGCTGACGCGGGGTACGCGTGCTGCGTTTGGGTGGATACAGCGTTCAGGCGCGCTGAAGCGGGGTACGCTCTGATGCGGGGTACGCATGCTGTGTTTGGGTGGATACAGCGTTCAGGCGCGCTGATGCGGGGTACGCGTGCTGCGTTTGGGTGGATACAGCGTTCAGGCGCGCTGAAGCGGGGTACGCGCTGACGCGGGTACGCGTGCTGCGTTTGGGTGGGTAACAGCGTTCAGGCGCGCTGAAGCGGGGTACGCGCTGACGCGGGGTACGCATGCTATGTTTGGGTGGACACAGCGTTCAGGCGCGCTGACGCGGGGTACGCGCTGCGTTGGGGTGCACTGACACTGTGTATTCTCTCTCTCTCTCTCTCTCTCAGTGTACCATTTGATTTTTATACACTGCGCCCTGAGAGGGAGGACTGGATTCCGCTTTTTCTACCTCCCGTATTTCGAGAAGTGAGACGCGGAGCCCCGGAATCTCCTGGAATCTGCTGGGATCTCCCGCTAATCCCGTGGACAGGACTGGCAGGCGGAGAGGGACCTGCTGGCTGGACAGACCTTGGGGATGTCGATGACCCTCCCCTCCGATCGCCGGGACCCTCGCCCAGCTCTCCTCTCCAATCACGGCTTCCCGATTTTTTTTTTTGCCACTGATTTTTTTTTTCCCCACCGACTCCCAGATACACGGCCCCCCCCCCCCCCCACCTCCCCCCCATCCCCCCCTTTCCCGTCACCTCCCCCTTCTCCCCTCCCCCCACCACCCCCACTATGCTCTCCCCTCCGTGATGTGTCTGGCTGCCACTCAGAATCAGACCCCCCCCCCCGCACTCCGACCCCCCCCCCCCCCCCCACCCCCCACCCCCCCCCTCCGCGCGAGTTCCTTTCTCTCTGTAATTGTTGTCAATGACGGACTGTGTTTGGAATAGACGGTGATCCGCTCGGAGGCTCGGCCTGCTGTGTCCTTTGCTTGTGGGATCTTGCTGTGTTTCCCAGGCCACGGGTCCCGTGGCGGAGCTCCTCGGTGGTCCCTGACGTGTGTCTGGTCGGAGGAGAGGCAGGAAAACCGTGGGATCTTGCTGTGCCTGTTGCACTGTTTGACCCTGGCCTCTGGCCCTGGCACCCCACCAACCCCACCTGACCCCACCAACCCCACCCCACCCCACCCCACCCCACCCCACCCCACCAACCCCACTCAATCTCACCCCAAACCTCCCTCTCCCCATTCGGTCATTGGCCACGCACACTGGGATCTCTGACAATCCTCTCTCTTTATTTCCAATCTCCGGTGGGCTCCGCATTACACCAGGGTGGGGGCAGAGAGGTGGGTGTGGGGGGGGGAGGGGAGAGCGGGAGGAGGGGGGGGGAAGGTGGTGGGGGGGGGGAGTAAGGAGGGAGGGTCACGGTCGACCGTCGCCTCGAACCGCGACCTGTCGTTGGGGGCTCCCGAGAATGGGTCCACCTCAGCGCCCGGACGGAAGGTTCTGGAAGGCCGAGCGGAGGAGGCGTGAGGGGAGGTCGTGCGTCGGAGGGTCTGCCGTGCGGGGTGCTGCGATTCGTCCAACGCCAGGCCCCCGATTGCCGTCTGCCTCCCCCGCAGCTCTGCCGAAGACGGCGTCGTTAGGGTGCTGTACTCTCTCTCACGTTCCACCCACGAACTCTGACCCCCGACCCGGGGAGGTCACCTCCCCTAGCGTGAAGACAGCATCATGACAAACTCTGTTTGGGAGGTGGGAGGAGGACAAAAGGGAGTGAATTAACAATGTTTAAACCCTCCTCCGAGGACCAACTCCCGGGAACGGAGAGGGAGCTTTACTCTGTATCTAACCCCGTGCTGTACCCGTCCTGGGAGTGTTTGATGGGGGGACAGTATAGAGGGAGCTTTACTCTGTATCTAACCCCGTGCTGTACCTGTCCCTGGGAGTGTTTTGGGGGGACAGTGTAGAGGGAGCTTTACTCTGTATCTACCCCGTGCCGTACCTGTCCTGGGAGTGTTTGATGGGGACAGTGTAGAGGGAGCTTTACTCTGTATCTAACCTCGTGCTGTACCTGTCCTGGGAGTGTTTGATGGGGACAGTGTAGAGGGAGCTTTACTCTGTATCTAACCTCGTGCTGTACCTGTCCTGGGAGTGTTTGATGGGGACAGTGTAGAGGGAGCTTTACTCTGTATCTAACCTCGTGCTGTACCTGTCCTGGGAGTGTTTGATGGGGACAGTGTAGAGGGAGCTTTACTCTGTATCTAACCCCGTGCTGTACCCGTCCTGGGAGTGTTTGATGGGGGGGACAGTGTAGAGGGAGCTTTACTCTGTATCTAACCTCGTGCTGTACCTGTCCTGGGAGTGTTTGATGGGGGGACAGTGTAGAGGGAGCTTTACTCTGTATCTAACCCCGTGCTGTCCCTGTCCTGGGAGTGTTTGATGGGGGGGACAGTGTAGAGGGAGCTTTACTCTGTATCTAACCCCGTGCTGTACCTGTCCTGGGAGTGTTTGATGGGGGGACAGTGTAGAGGGAGCTTTACTCTGTATCTAACCCCGTGCTGTACCTGTCCTGGGAGTGTTTGATGGGGACAGTGTAGAGGGAGCTTTACTCTGTATCTAACCCCGTGCTGTACCTGTCCTGGAGTGTTTGATGGGGACAGTGTAGAGGGAGCTTTACTCTGTATCTAACCCCGTGCTGTACCTGTCCCTGGGAGTGTTTGATGGGGGACAGTGTAGAGGGAGCTTTACTCTGTATCTAACCCTGTGCTGTACCTGTCCTGGGAGTGTTTGATGGGGGGGACAGTGTAGAGGGAGCTTTACTCTGTATCTAACCCCGTGCTGTACCTGTCCTGGGAGTGTTTGATGGGGGACAGTGTAGAGGGAGATTTACTCTGTATCTAACCCCCGTGCTGTACCTGTCCTGGGAGTGTTTGATGGGGACAGTGTAGAGGGAGCTTTACTCTGTATCTAATCCCGTGTTACTCACCATCAAAGTCGACACGGCTATCTCCATTAAGATCAATATCTCGCAGCATCTCCTCAATCCTCTTTTAGTTGCACCTTCTCCCCCAGCAGATGATTAATTGCTCGCTCGAGCTCCGACAGACAAATCAGCCCATCACCATCTGAATCAAACTGAAAAATAGAGAGCAGTCAGTACTGAGGGAGTGCCGCACTGTCAGAGGGTCAGTGCTGAGGGAGTGCCGCACTGTCAGAGGGTCAGTGCTGAGGGAGTGCCGCACTGTCAGAGGGTCAGTGCTGAGGGAGCGCCGCACTGTCAGAGGGTCAGTGCTGAGGGAGCGCCGCACTGTCAGAGGGTCAGTGCTGAGGGAGCGCCGCACTGTCAGAGGGTCAGTGCTGAGGGAGCGCCGCACTGTCAGAGGGTCAGTGCTGAGGGAGTGCCGCACTGTCAGAGGGTCAGTGCTGAGGGAGTGCCGCACTGTCAGAGGGTCAGTGCTGAGGGAGTGCCGCACTGTCAGAGGGTCAGTGCTGAGGGAGCGCCGCACTGTCAGAGGGTCAGTGCTGAGGGAGCGCCGCACTGTCAGAGGGTCAGTGCTGAGGGAGCGCCGCACTGTCAGAGGGTCAGTGCTGAGGGAGCGCCGCACTGTCAGAGGGTCAGTGCTGAGGGAGTGCCGCACTGTCAGAGGGTCAGTGCTGAGGGAGTGCCGCACTGTCAGAGGGTCAGTGCTGAGGGAGTGCCGCACTGTCAGAGGGTCAGTGCCGAGGGAGTCCCTCGGTGAGGGTATATTTCAGTGATATAAACAGTTATGTGGAGAGTGGATCAGTCAGTTTGCGGGTTATACACAGGTTGGCTGGGTGGTGAAGGGTGAGGTCGAGTGTCTGGGGTGACTGCAAGTCAGAAACCAGATGGTCAAATGGGTGGATAATTGGCAGATGGAATTTAACCCTGAAAGGTGTGAGGTGATACACTTTGGAAGGAGTAATTTGACAGGGCAGTATACTGTGAAAGCTCTGACACTGGGGAGTTCTCTGGAACAAAGGGATCTCGGTGTTTGTCCACAGATCTCTGAAGGCAGGAAGGCAGGTTGATCGGGTGGTGAGAAAGGCCCAGGGCACACGCTGCTTTCTCAATCGGGGGATCGATTACAGAAACAGGGAAGTCCTGTTGGAGTTGTATCGAACTTTGGCGAGGCCACAGCTGGAGCACTGGGTGCAGTTCCTGCCCCACATTATAGGGAGGGTGTGATTGGAGTGGAGGGGGTGCAGAGGAGACCCACCAGGATGCTGCCTGGGACGGAGGGTTAGAGTCATGTAGAGAGGTTGGATAGGTTTGGGTTGGAGCTGAGAAGACTGAGGGGGTGACCCGATCGAGGTGGACAAGGTCATGAGGGTCACGGACAGAGGGGATAGGGGGCAGCTGTCCCCTGAGTTGGAAGGAGAGTTACGGGGGGGACAGAGGGTCAAGATGAGGGGTGGGAGATTCTGGGGGGGATTTGAGGGAAAGCTTTTTTACCCAGAGGGGGGTGAGGGTCTGGAATGCGCTGCCTGGGAGAGTGGTGGAGGTGGGGATATCCCACATCCTTTAAAAAGTATCTGGATGAGCACTTGGCCATAACGTTATATGGGTGGTGCAGTGATTAGCACTGCTGCCTCTCAATGCCAGGGACCTGGGTTCGATTCCCAGTTTGGGTCACTGTCTGTGTGGAATAGAACATAGAACATAGAACACTACAGCACAAACAGGCCCTTCGGCCCACGAGTTGCGCCGATCACATCAACACCTACCAATCCATAGACCTATCTATAACCCTCAATCTCATTCAACCCCATATACTCATCCAGAAGTCTTTTAAAAGACCCCAGCGAGTTCGCCTCCACCACCACTGACGGCAGCCGATTCCACTCACTCACCACCCTCTGAGTGAAAAACTTACCCCTAACATCACTTCTGAACCTCCCTCCCCGCACCTTAAATCTGTGTCCTCTCGTAGCGACCATTTCAACCCAGGGAAATAGCCTCTGAGAATCCACCCTATCTATTCCTCTCAACATTTTGTAAACTTCTATCAGGTCGCCTCTCAACCTTCGTCTCTCCAGGGAAAAGAGTCCCAGCTCCCTCAACCTATCTTCATAAGGCATGCCTCCCAATCCAGGCAACATCCTTGTAAATCTCCTCTGCACCCTCTCAATAGCTTCTATGTCCTTCCTATAGTGAGGCGACCATAACTGCGCTCAGTACTCCAAATGAGGCCTGACAAGGGTCTTATAAAGTTGCAGCATTACCTCCCGACTCCTAAACTCAATCCCTCGATTAATGAAGGCCAGTACACCATACGCCTTCTTGACCACCTCCTCCACCTGCGAGGCCGATTTAAGAGTCCTGTGGACCCGGACCCCAAGATCCTTCTGCTCCTCAACACTACTAAGACTCCTGCCCTTGATAGAGTCTGCATGTTCTCCCCGTGTCTGCATGGGTTTCCTCCGGGGGCTCCGGTTTCTCCCCACTGTCCGAAAGATGAGCTGGTCAGAGTGCATTGGCCGTGCTAAGTTCTCCCTCGGTGTACCCGAACAGGAGCGGGGCGACTAAGGGATTTACACAGCAGCTTCATTGCAGTGTTAATGTAAGCCGACTTGTGACTCTAATAAACCAGCAGTCAGAGTGATGGGCAAATGCTGATAAGTGGGATTGCGTAGGAGGGAAAGTGTTTCTCCTGTGTCAGTCCAGACTCGATGGGCTGAAAGGCCTCTCCTGCACTGTCTGGTTGTTTGATGGTGTGGAGGCTCCCTCATATTCTGATGAGTAACGGTCCACCAGTTTACGGATATCGATTCGGGTTAGTGGTGATGCGTTGAGCGCAGCTGAGGGGAGCTCAGAGGGGTTTGACCAGAATTTTAATTCGAATGGAGGAGCGATGCACTCAGACACTCATTACTAACCTCCTTAAAAGCAAATTTCATCTCCCGTACTCCCACCATGTGCGCCGTCTCCTGGAGTAACTTGGGGGCCATCAGTTCCACAAAATCCTCCAGGCTGACCCGACCCCCAACTGATCACAAACAAAACACAGCAGATTAACATCAATCACCCCACATGTCAACACAGAGGGAGATTTACTCTGTATCTAACCCCGTGCTGTACCTGTACTGGGGGTGTTTGATGGGGGGACAGTGTAGAGGGAGCTTTACTCTGTATCTAACCCCGTGCTGTACCTGTCCTGGGAGTGTTTGATGGGGGACAGTGTAGAGGGAGCTTTACTCTGTATCTAACCCCGTGCTGTACCTGTCCTGGGAGTGTTTGATGGGAGGACAGTTAGAGGGAGCTTTACTCTGTGTCTAACCCTGTGCTGTACCTGTCCTGGGAGTGTTTGATGGGGGGACAGTGTAGAGAGAGCTTTACTCTGTATCTAACCCCGTGCTGTACCTGTCCTGGGAGTGTTTGATGGGGGGACAGTGTAGAGGGAGCTTTACTCTGTATCTAACCCCGTGCTGTACCTGTCCTGGGAGTGTTTGATGGGGGACAGTGTAAAGGGAGCTTTACTCTGTATCTAACCCCGTGCTGTACCTGCCCTGGGAGTGTTTGATGGCGGGGACAGTGTAGAGCGAGCTTTACTCTGTATCTAACCCCGTGCTGTACCTGTCCTGGGAGTGTTTGATGGGGGGACAGTGTAGAGGGAGCTTTACTCTGTATCTAATCCTGTGCTGTACCTGTCCTGGGAGTGTTTGATGGGAGGACAGTGTAGAGGGAGCTTTACTCTGTATCTAATCCTGTGCTGTACCTGTCCTGGGAGTGTTTGATGGGGGGACAGTGTAGAGGGAGCTTTACTCTGTATCTAATCCTGTGCTGTACCTGTCCTGGGAGTGTTTGATGGGGGGACAGTGTAGAGCGAGCTTTACTCTGTATCTAACCCCGTGCTGTACCTGTCCTGGGAGTGTTTGATGGGGGGACAGTGTAGAGGGAGCTTTACTCTGTATCTAATCCTGTGCTGTACCTGTCCTGGGAGTGTTTGATGGGGGGACAGTGTAGAGGGAGCTTTACTCTGTATCTAACCCCGTGCTGTACCTGTCCTGGGAGTGTTTGATGGGGGACAGTGTAAAGGGAGCTTTACTCTGTATCTAACCCCGTGCTGTACCTGCCCTGGGAGTGTTTGATGGGGGGGACAGTGTAGAGCGAGCTTTACTCTGTATCTAACCCCGTGCTGTACCTGTCCTGGGAGTGTTTGATGGGGGGACAGTGTAGAGGGAGCTTTACTCTGTATCTAATCCTGTGCTGTACCTGTCCTGGGAGTGTTTGATGGGAGGACAGTGTAGAGGGAGCTTTACTCTGTATCTAATCCTGTGCTGTACCTGTCCTGGGAGTGTTTGATGGGGGGACAGTGTAGAGGGAGCTTTACTCTGTATCTAATCCTGTGCTGTACCTGTCCTGGGAGTGTTTGATGGGGGGACAGTGTAGAGCGAGCTTTACCCTGTACCTAACCCCGTGCTGTACCTGTCCTGGGAGTGTTTGATGGGGGGACAGTGTAGAGGGAGCTTTACTCTGTATCTAACCCCGTGCTGTACCTGTCCTGGGAGTGTTTGATGGGGGGACAGTGTAGAGGGAGCTTTACTCTGTATCTAACCCTGTGCTGTACCTGTCCTGGGAGTGTTTGATGGGGACAGTGTAGAGGGAGCTTTACTCTGTATCTAACCCCGTGCTGTACCTGTCCTGGGAGTGTTTGATGGGGGGACAGTGTAGAGGGAGCTTTACTCTGTATCTAACCCCGTGCTGTACCTGTCCTGGGAGTGTTTGATGGGGACAGTGCAGAGGGAGCTTTACTCTGTATCTAACCCCGTGCTGTACCTGTCCTGGGAGTGTTTGATGGGGACAGTGTAGAGGGAGCTTTACTCTGTATCTAACCCCGTGCTGTACCTGTCCTGGGAGTGTTTGATGGGGGGACAGTGTAGAGGGAGCTTTACTCTGTATCTAACCCTGTGCTGTACCTGTCCTGGGAGTGTTTGATGGGGGACAGTGTAGAGGGAGCTTTACTCTGTATCTAACCCCGTGCTGTCCCTGTCCTGGGAGTGTTTGATGGGGGGACAGTGTAGAGGGAGCTTTACTCTGTATCTAACCCCGTGCTGTACCTGTCCTGGGAGTGTTTGATGGGGGGACAGTG
The DNA here is from genome assembly GCF_965287045.1 of Carcharhinus amblyrhynchos. Classification (NCBI taxonomy): domain Eukaryota; kingdom Metazoa; phylum Chordata; class Chondrichthyes; order Carcharhiniformes; family Carcharhinidae; genus Carcharhinus; species Carcharhinus amblyrhynchos. The sequence goes on along the minus strand of NW_027650443.1, from coordinate 31,516 downwards.
TAGAGGGAGCTTTACTCTGTATCTAACCCCGTGCTGTACCTGTCCTGGGAGTGTTTGATGGGGGGACAGTGTAGAGGGAGCTTTACTCTGTATCTAACCCCGTGCTGTACCTGTCCTGGGAGTGTTTGATGGGGGACAGTGTAGAGGGAGCTTTACTCTGTATCTAACCCCGTGCTGTACCTGTCCTGGGAGTGTTTGATGGGGGGGACAGGGTTACTGTTTACTTACGCCTCATTTTAATTTGCTGGCTAACTTCTAGTAGTTCCATTTCAGTTGGCATGTAACCCATGGTCCTCATACATTCGCCAAGGTCCTTGTAGCTGATATATCCATCCTGATCCGTATCAAACTCGTTAAATGCTTCAGATATCTCTGCAACAAGACATTAAAATGCTCCATAATTACTGTCTGAATGGTATTGTTCTGCATTCCCCCTTTGACCAGAGTCCCTGACGGAGAGACTCCCCCTTTAACCAGAGCCCCTGACGGAGAGACTCCCCCTTTGACCAGAGTCCCTGACGGAGAGACTCCCCCTTTGACCAGAGTCCCTGACGGAGAGACTCCCCCTTTGACCAGAGTCCCTGACGGAGAGACTCCCCCTTTGACCAGAGTCCCTGACGGAGAGACTCCCCCTTTGACCAGAGTCCCTGACGGAGAGACTCCCCCTTTGACCAGAGTCCCTGACGGAGAGACTCCCCCTTTGACCAGAGTCCCTGACGGAGAGACTCCCCCTTTGACCAGAGTCCCTGACGGAGAGACTCCCCCTTTGACCAGAGTCCCTGACGGAGAGACTCCCCCTTTGACCAGAGTCCCTGACGGAGAGACTCCCCCTTTGACCAGAGTCCCTGACGGAGAGACTCCCCCTTTGACCAGAGTCCCTGACGGAGAGACTCCCCCTTTGACCAGAGTCCCTGACGGAGAGACTCCCCCTTTGACCAGAGTCCCTGACGGAGAGACTCCCCCTTTGACCAGAGTCCCTGATGGAGAGACTCCCCCCTTTACACAGGGAGATTTGAGGTGCTATATGTGAAGGTACCCACCTTCTAACTCCTCAGCAGCAAGCTCCCGGTCCTGTGTGGGTGAGAGAGAAGATGATGATTTCATCCATAAATCACAAGTTCTACCCAATACTGTGGACCCTCCATCACTCACACCTCTACACGACCAATCCCAGCTTCACTGAGGCCTGGTCAATCTTACAGAATCCCAGTCCTTGGCCAGGGGGTAACACAGGGAATGGGGGGGAGGTTTAGTGACGGGGAGAGATTGGAGAAGCAGGAGGACAATAGGGGGATTGAATTGAGGCATTCAGAATCGCAAGGGATGTTTTTTGGATTGAGTGAATGAGGTCAAACTGGTGGGAGGGTTCGAGCGGCAAAGGGAGACAGACCGAAGAGAATCGGGAGGGTGGAGAGGGTCAGTGCCGAGGGAGCGCCGCACTGTCAGAGGGTCAGTGCTGAGGGAGCGCCGCACTGTCAGAGGGTCAGTGCTGAGGGAGCGCCGCACTGTCAGAGGGTCAGTGCTGAGGGAGCGCCGCACTGTCAGAGGGTCAGTGCTGAGGGAGCGCCGCACTGTCAGAGGGTCAGTGCTGAGGGAGCGCCGCACTGTCAGAGGGTCAGTGCTGAGGGAGCGCCGCACTGTCAGAGGGTCAGTGCCGAGGGAGCGCCGCACTGTCAGAGGGTCAGTGCTGAGGGAGTGCCGCACTGTCAGAGGGTCAGTGCTGAGGGAGCGCCGCACTGTCAGAGGGTCAGTACTGAGGGAGCGCCGCACTGTCAGAGGGTCAGTGCTGAGGGAGCGCCGCACTGTCAGAGGGTCAGTGCTGAGGGAGCGCCGCACTGTCAGAGGGTCAGTGCTGAGGGAGCGCCGCACTGTCAGAGGGTCAGTGCTGAGGGAGCGCCGCACTGTCAGAGGGTCAGTGCTGAGGGAGCGCCGCACTGTCAGAGGGTCAGTGCCGAGGGAGCGCCGCACTGTCAGAGGGTCAGTGCCGAGGGAGCGCCGCACTGTCAGAGGGTCAGTGCTGAGGGAGCGCCGCACTGTCGGAGGGTCAGGGCTGAGGGAGCGCCGCACTGTCAGAGGGTCAGGAAGGGATATGAAATTGAGATAATGTGATGGATTTGAGGGAATAATTTGGAAATTGGGTGATGGAATTATTTTGATAATCGCAAATCCCCCCTTTTTAATTTGATGTTTGGCAGAAGCTGTGAGCTTGTGTGAGAAACCATGTCTCTCGCTAAACCCATCTCCAAAACAGCTTATTAACGCACTGACGTACAAATCTGTTTATAAATAGTAATCCCTCCGGTAGAGTCAACACTAACCCACTCCGACCTAATAACACTCTGATATACCCCACACCCCTCACTGTAACACTCTGATATATCCCGCACCCCTCACTGTAACACTCTGATATACCCCACACCCCTCACTGTAACACTCTGATATATCCCACACCCCTCACTGTAACACTCTGATATATCCCGCACCCCTCACTGTAACACTCTGATATACCCCACACCCCTCACTGTAACACTCTGATATATCCCACACCCCTCACTGTAACACTCTGATATATCCCACACCCCTCACTGTAACACTCTGATATATCCCACACCCCTCACTGTAACACTCTGATATATCCCACACCCCTCACTGTAACACTCTGATATACCCCACACCCCTCACTGTAACACTCTGATATACCCCACACCCCTCACTGTAACACTCTGATATATCCCACACCCCTCACTGTAACACTCTGATATATCCCACACCCCTCACTGTAACACTCTGATATATCCCACACCCCTCACTGTAACACTGATATACCCCACACCCCTCACTGTGACACTCTGATATACCCCACACCCCTCACTGTGACACTCTGATATACCCCACACCCCTCACTGTTACACTCTGATATACCCCACACCCCTCACTGTAACACTCTGATATATCCCACACCCCTCACTGTGACACTCTGATATACCCCACACCCCCTCACTGTAACACTCTGATATACCCCGCACCCCTCACTGTAACACTCTGATATACCCCACACTCCTCACTGTAACACTCTGATATACCCCGCACCCCTCACTGTAACACTCTGATATACCCCACACCCCTCACTGTAACACTCTGATATATCCCACACCCCTCACTGTAACACTCTGATATACCCCACACCCCTCACTGTAACACTCTGATATACCCCACACCCCTCACTGTAACACTCTGATATACCCCACACCACTCACTGTAACACTCTGATATACCCCACACCCCTCACTGTAACACTGTGATATATCCCACACCCCTCACTGTAACACTCTGATATATCCCACACCCCTCACTGTAACACTCTGATATACCCCACACCACTCACTGTAACACTCTGATATACCCCACACCCCTCACTGTAACACTGTGATATATCCCACACCCCTCACTGTAACACTCTGATATACCCCGCACCCCTCACTGTAACACTCTGATATACCCCACACCCCTCACTGTAACACTCTGATATATCCCACACCCCTCACTGTAACACTCTGATATATCCCACACCCCTCACTGTAACACTCTGATATACCCCGCACCCCTCACTGTAACACTCTGATATACCCCGCACCCCTCTTTGTGACCCTCTGTGATACTCACCCGGCTGAATAGTGCATTGAGGAAGGGTGAGTACATTTTGGTTGTCAGAGAGGGGGTCTCACTGGCCCTCCGTTTGCTTCTGGCGGTGAGTGTGGGGGTGTCGCTGTCTCTCCTGGGGCTCTGGAAGGTTACTGATGGCGTCTCACTCGCCCTCCTCTTGTCTTTGCTTGTTGGTGTGTTTCGCTCGGAGCGTCCTTCCCTCGGGCCCCTCTCCTCACTCTGAGAATGTTTCAGCGATGTCTGTCGGAGGGCAGACTTGATCGGCTTGTCCCTGGGCCGTTCCTCCCCCTTTACCTGTTTGCCCCTCTGCTCGGAAGGTGTCTGCTGCTCCTGGGTCAGTGACATGTTTACCGTGTGCCCGGTACGTGTTGGTGGGGTGGAGGGGGTGCGGATCGTCAAGCCTTTGTACTGAGCGATTAAACGATTTATTCAAATCCACCTCTGGAGTTAGTGTCAAAGCTCGTTATACTGATCTGATGATGGCTTTGTTTCTCACTTAGTCTCTCTCACTCTCTCTCTCTCTGTGTGTGTGTCTCTCCCTGTATCTGTCTCCAGCCCCTCTCTCCCCTATCTCTCTGCCTCCCCCCTCTCCCCCCACTCTCTCACCCCCTCCTCTCATCTCTCCCTCCCTCCCTACCCCCCCGTCCCCTTTTCTCTCTCTCCCTCTCTCTCTTACCCCCCTCTCTGTTCCCCTCTCTCTCTCTCTCTCTCTCTCTGTGTCTGTGTAGTACGGGGTATGAACCAGTTGTGTACTCGCTGTTAGAAGGATGAATTTATTTGGAAAAGGTCAGTGGGGTGTGATGGAACCTGGCCGAGTGAGAGTTAACATGGAACTGGAGAGTGACAGCACCAATGGAGTGGCGTATGGGTGACATTGTGGTACTGTCCCTGGACTAACGTTCTGGGGGACCCGGGTTCGAATCCCACCACGGCAGACGGTGGAATGTGAATTCAATAAAAAATATCTGGGATTAAGAATCTCCTGATGACCCATTGTGGGAAAAACCCATCTGGTTCCCTTTAGGGAAGGAAATCTGCCGTCCTTACCCCGGTCTGGCCTACATGGGACTCCAGAGACACAGCAATGTGGGTGACTCTCAGTTGAAGAGTGACAGGGGTGACATGGTGGCGCAGTGGTTAGTACTGCTGCCTCACAACACCAGGGACCCGGGTTCAATTCCCGGCTTGGGTCAGAGACTGCACATTCTCCCTGTGTCTGCGTGGGTTTCCTCCGGGTGCTCCGGTTTCCTCCCACAGTCCAAAGATGTGTAGGTTAGGGTGGATTGGCCGTGCTAAATTGTCCCTTAGTGTCCAAAGATGTGCAGGTTAGGGTGGATTGATCGTGCTAAATTGTCCCCTAGTGTCCAAAGATGTGTAGGTTAGGGTGGATTGGCCATGCTAAATTGTCCCTTAGTGTCCAAAGATGTGTAGGTTAGGGTGGATTGGCCGTGCTAAATTGTCCCTTAGTGTCCAAAGATGTGCAGGTTAGGGTGGATTGATCGTGCTAAATTGTCCCCTAGTGTCCAAAGATGTGTAGGTTAGGGTGGATTGGCCATGCTAAATTGTCCCTTAGTGTCCAAAGATGTGTAGGTTAGGGTGGATTGGCCGTGCTAAATTGTCCCTTAGTGTCCAAAGATGTGCAGGTTAGGGTGGATTGGCCATGCTAAATTGTCCCTTAGTGTCCAAAGATGTGCAGGTTAGGGTGGATTGGCCGTGCTAAATTGTCCCTTAGTGTCCAAAGATGTGCAGGTTAGGGTGGATTGGCCATGCTAAATTGTCCCTTAGTGTCCAAAGATGTGCAGGTTAGGGTGGATTGGCCATGCTAAATTGTCCCTTAGTGTCCAAAGATGTGTAGGTTAGGGTGGATTGGCCGTGCTAAATTGCCCCTTAGTGTCCAAAGATGTGTAGGTTAGGGTGGATTGGCCGTGCTAAATTGTCCCTTAGTGTCCAAAGATGTGTAGGTTAGGGTGGATTGGCCGTGCTAAATTGTCCCTTAGTGTCCAAAGATGTGTAGGTTAGGGTGGATTGGCCGTGCTAAATTGCCCCTTAGTGTCCAAAGATGTGTAGGTTAGGGTGGATTGGCCGTGCTAAATTGTCCCTTAGTGTCCAAAGATGTGTAGGTTAGGTGGATTGGCCGTGCTAAATTGTCCCTTAGTGTCCAAAGATGTGTAGGTTAGGGTGGATTGGCCATGCTAAATTGTCCCTTAGTGTCCAAAGATGTGTAGGTTAGGGTGGATTGGCCGTGCTAAATTGCCCCTTAGTGTCCAAAGATGTGTAGGTTAGGGTGGATTGGCCGTGCTAAATTGTCCCTTAGTGTCCAAAGATGTGTAGGTTAGGGTGGATTGGCCGTGCTAAATTGTCCCTTAGTGTCCAAAGATGTGTAGGTTAGGGTGGATTGGCCGTGCTAAATTGTCCCTTAGTGTCCAAAGATGTGTAGGTTAGGGTGGATTGGCCGTGCTAAATTGTCCCTTAGTGTCCAAAGATGTGTAGGTTAGGGTGGATTGGCCGTGCTAAATTGTCCCTTAGTGTCCAAAGATGTGTAGGTTAGGGTGGATTGGCCGTGCTAAATTGTCCCTTAGTGTCCAAAGATGTGCAGGTTAGGGTGGATTGGCCATGCTAAATTGTCCCTTAGTGTCCAAAGATGTGTAGGTTAGGGTGGATTGGCCATGCTAAATTGCCCCTTACTGTCCAAAGATGTGTAGGTTAGGGTGGATTGGCCATGCTAAATTGTCCCTTAGTGACCAAAGATGTGTAGGTTAGAGTGGATTGGCCATGCTAAATTGTCCCTTAGTGTCCAAAGATGTGTAGGTTAGGGTGGATTGGCCATGCTAAATTGTCCCTTAGTGTCCAAAGATGTGCAGGTTAGGGTGGATTGGCCGTGATAAATTGTCCCTTAGTGACCAAAGATGTGTAGGTTAGAGTGGATTGGCCATGCTAAATTGTCCCTTAGTGTCCAAAGATGTGTAGGTTAGGGTGGATTGGCCGTGATAAATTGTCCCTTAGTGACCAAAGATGTGTAGGTTAGAGTGGATTGGCCATGCTAAATTGTCCCTTAGTGTCCAAAGATGTGTAGGTTAGGGTGGATTGGCCGTGCTAAATTGCCCCTTAGTGTCCAAAGATGTGCAGGTTAGGGTGGATTGGCTGTGCTAAATTGTCCCTTAGTGAACAATCCATTTAGCGTGGCCAATCCACCGAACCTACACATCTTTGTGAGGGGAAACCGGAGCACCCGGAGGAAACCCACGCAGACACGTGTAGAATGTGCAGTCTCCACACAGACAGTGACCCGAGCCGGCAGGTGAACCCGGGTCCCTGGGCGCTGTGAGGCAGCAGCGCTAGCCCACTGTGGCACTGTGCCGCCCGTAACGTGACGTGGTATCAGAAAATGGAACTTTTGGAATGGATGAAGTTGGATCTCTGGGATTCTTATCCCGGATTGCTGTTGCAGCTAGGTAACCGTGGGGAGACGGATTGTTAGTACACAGGTGGACCAATGGAGGAGAGAGAGACGCTGAACAGTCACTGCGGAGAAGTGTTTCTGAGCCTGTAATGAGTGAACTCCCTGACTGAGCTGATATCTCTGAGGAAGCGAGTGGTAATGAACTGTGTGTGCCAGAAGAGGTACCCTTTACAGCTCCTGTTAACATCAACCCTCTGTCAGTGTCTCACACGACAGGGTTGTATCGTTCAGCAAGAAACAGAACCCTCCCTGAGACACGGTTTCTAACGGCCTCACTGGAGTGCAGAATGGCGAGTTAGAATTTAGCACCGAGCTGTTGACTTGTTGAAGGTGGTACAGAGGGTTAGAGGGGGAGGGATTCGGTGCCCCTTCAAGGGCAACACAGCCGGGAGGTGTCAGCTGGCCAGGGGACTCAGACCGGGGAACTGCCCCCACGGTGAGAGAGGCTCCGACATCCCCGAACACCCCGAGACCCCCGGATTCTCCAGTCCATCCTCTGCTGCCCATCAATAAAGATTCTGAAACGCATCATCATAGACACACAGCTCTCATAAGAACATCAGAAATAGGAGCAGGAGTCGGCCATCTGGCCCTTCGAGCCTGCCCCGCCATTCAATAAGATCATGGCTGATCTGTCGTGGCTCAGTTCCACATTCCCGCCCTCTCCCCATAACCCTTAATCCCCTCGCTTATCAAAAACCCATCAACCCGCTTCTTAAAAATATTTAGCGAGGCAGCCTCCACCACTTCAACGGGCAGAGAATTCCAGAGATTCACCACCCTTTGAGTGAAGAAGTTCCTCCTCAACTCCGTTCTAAACCGCCCCCCCTTTATCTTGAGGCTGTGCCCCCTAGTCCTACTGTCCTTTCTGAGCGGGAAGAGTCTCTCCACCTCTATCCTATCCATCCCATTCATCATCTTATACGTCTCAATGAGATCTCCCCTCATTCTTCTAAACTCTAACGAGTACAGACCCAGTCTATTTAGTCTCTCGGACTCACTCCCGCTGTCTCTCTTTCTATCTAGCCATCTTCTGTCTCTCTCTCTCTCTCTCTAGCTCTGTCTTCCTCTCTCTCTGTCTGTCTGTCTCTCTCTCCCTGTCTCTGTCACTGTCTCTCTTTCTCTTTCTCTGTCGCGCCCCCCTCCTCTGTCTCTCATGGTCTCTCTCTCTCTCTCGCTCTGTCTGTCTCTCACTCTCTCTCTCTCTCTCTCTGTATCTCTCTCTCTCTCTCTCTGTCTCTCTCTCACTCTCTCTCTCTCTCTCTCTGTATCTCTCTCCCTCACTCTCTGTCTCTCTCTCACTCTCTCTCTCTCTCTGTCTCTCTCTCTCTCTCCCTCTCTCTCTCTCTGTCTCTCTCTCTCTCTGTCTCTCTCTCTCTGTCTGTCTGTCTCTCTCTCTCTCTGTATCTCTCTCCCTCACTCTCTGTCTCTCTCTCACTCTCTCTCTCTCTCTCTCTGTATCTCTCTCCCTCACTCTCTGTCTCTCTCACTCTCTCTCTCTCTGTCTCTCTCTCTCTCTCTCTGTATCTCTCTCCCTCACTCTCTGTCTCTCTCTCACTCTCTCTCTCTCTCTGTATCTCTCTCCCTCACTCTCTCTCTCTCTCTGTATCTCTCTCCCTCACTCTCTCTCTCTCTCTCTCTCTGTCTCGGTATGAGACACTCTGCCACACAGTCCTGGTGCTGTGATGAAGCAGGTTTGTTGGACACGACAGGAAACTGAACCACAATATGAGAATGGTGCGCGATCGGAGTGCAGCAGAGTCAGGAGGGAAAACCCTGCTTCACATCGACGCCCGAGTCACATTCTCCGAACCGTGACTCAGAACGTAACACACAATCTGCTCTGACACAGACAGTGCTGAGGGAGTGCCGCACTGTCAGAGGGTCAGTGCTGAGGGAGTGCCGCACTGTCAGAGGGTCAGTGCTGAGGGAGTGCCGCACTGTCAGAGGGTCAGTGCTGAGGGAGTGCCGCACTGTCAGAGGGTCAGTGCTGAGGGAGTGCCGCACTGTCAGAGGGTCAGTGCTGAGGGAGTGCCGCACTGTCAGAGGGTCAGTGCTGAGGGAGTGCCGCACTGTCAGAGGGTCAGTGCTGAGGGAGTGCCGCACTGTCAGAGGGTCAGTGCTGAGGGAGTGCCTCCCATCCATTGACTCTGTCTACACTTCCCGCTGCCTCGGGGAAAAGCAGCCGGGATAATCAAGGACCCCTCCCCACACACACCCCGGACATTCTCTCTTCCACCTTCTTCCATCGGGAAAAAGATACAAAAGTCTGAGGTCCCGTACCGACCGACTCAAGAACAGCTTCTTCCCTGCTGCTGTCAGACTTTTGAATGGACCCACCTCACATTAAGCTGATCTTTCTCTACACCCTCGCTGTGACTCTAACACTACATTCTGCACCCTCTCCTTCTCTCACATTTAAATTTTTCTTTTATCATTCATTCCCTGAACACGGGCCTGGCTGGGGCAGCATTTCCTCCCCATCCCTAACTGCCCCTTGAGAGGGTGGGTGGGTGAGCCGCCATCTTCAACCCACTGCAGTTCCTGAGGTGTAGGTACTCCCACAGTGCTGTTAGGGAGGGAGTTCCAGGATTGTTATTGGACATCAGTCAGTCCCCGTGTGGTGTAGGTACACCCACAGTGCTGTTAGGGAGGGAGTTCCCAGGATTTTGACCCAGTGACAGTGAAGGAACGGCCGATATATTTCCAAGTCGGGATGGTGAGTGACTCGGAGGGGAACCTCCAGGTGGGGGGGGGTTCCCAGGTATCTGCTGCCCTTGTCCTTCTAGATGGTAGAGGTGGTGGGTTTGGAAGGTGCTGCCTAAGGAGCCTTGGTGAGTCGCTGTGGGGCATCTTGTAGATGGTAGACACGGCTGTCACTGTGTGTCGGGGGTGGAGGGAGTGAGTGTTTGTGGTTAGCGTGTCGATCGAGCGGGGCTGCTTTGTCCTGGATGGTGTCGAGCTTCTCGAGTGTTGTTGGGAGCCGCTCCCATCCAGGCAAGTGGAGAGTATTCCATCACACTCCTGACTTGTGTCCCTGTAGATGGTGGACAGGCTTTGGGAGGGAGTCAGGAGGTGAGTTACTCTCCGCAGGATTCCCAGCCTCTGACCTGCTCTGGGAGCCACTGTGTTTATATGGCTGGGTCCAGTTCAGTTTCTGGTCAATGGTAACCCCCAGGATGTTGATAGTTGGGGGGATTCAGTGATGGTAACCCCCAGGATGTTGATAGTGGGGGGGATTCAGTGATGGTAACCCCCAGGATGTTGATAGTGGGGGGGATTCAGTGATGGTAACCCCCAGGATGTTGATAGTCGGGGGGGGGGATTCAGTGATGGTAACCCCGAGGATGTTGATAGTGGGGGGGATTCAGTGATGGTAACCCCCAGGATGTTGATAGTCGGGGGGGGGGATTCAGTGATGGTAACCCCCAGGATGTTGATACGGGGGGATTCAGTGATGGTAACCCCCAGGATGTTGATACGGGGGGGGGGATTCAGTGATGGTAACCCCCAGGATGTTGATAGTGGGGGGGGGGATTCAGTGATGGTAACCCCCAGGATGTTGATAGTTGGGGGGGGGCGGATTCAGTGATGGTAACCCCCAGGATGTCGATAGTTGGGGGGGGGATTCAGTGATGGTAACCCCCAGGATGTTGATACGGGGGGTATTCAGTGATGGTAACCCCCAGGATGTTGATACGGGGGGGGATTCAGTGATGGTAACCCCCAGGATGTTGATACGGGGGGGGATTCAGTGATGGTAACCCCCAGGGTGTTGATAGTCGGGGGGGGGATTCAGTGATGGTAACCCCCAGGATGTTGATAGTTGGGGGGGGTGGATTCAGTGATGGTAACCCCCAGGATGTTGATAGTTGGGGGGGGGGGATTCAGTGATGGTAACCCCCAGGATGTTGATAGTGGGGGGGGGATTCAGTGATGGTAACCCCCAGGATGTTGATAGTTGGGGGGGGGGATTCAGTGATGGTAACCCCCAGGATGTTGATAGTGGGGGGGGGATTCAGTGATGGTAACCCCCAGGATGTTGATACGGGGGGGATTCAGTGATGGTAACCCCCAGGATGTTGATACGGGGGGGGGGATTCAGTGATGGTAACCCCCAGGATGTTGATACGGGGGGGATTCAGTGATGGTAACCCCCAGGATGTTGATACGGGGGGGATTCAGTGATGGTAACCCCCAGGATGTTGATACGGGGGGGGATTCAGTGATGGTAACCCCCAGGATGTTGATAGTCGGGGGGGGGATTCAGTGATGGTAACCCCCAGGATGTTGATAGTGGGGGGATTCAGTGATGGGAACCCCCAGGATGTTGATACGGGGGGGATTCAGTGATGGTAACCCCCAGGATGTTGATACGGGGGGGGATTCAGTGATGGGGGTTGGAGTCTCTCTTATTGGAGATGGTCAGTGCCTGTCACTGTGTGGTGTGAAAGTTACTGCTCCTTATCAGCCCGAACCTGGATATAGTCCAGATCTCGCTGTGTTTGCACTCGGGCTGTCCCAGTATCTGAGGAGTGGTGAATGGTGCTGAACCTTGTGTAATCATCAGCCAACATCCCCACTCTGACCCTAGGACGGAGGGAAGGCTGAAGGTTGGGTCTCGGACACTATTCCTGAGGGATCCCTGCAGGGATGTCCTGGATCTGGGATGACTGACCCTCCACAACCACATCTCCCTGTGTCTCAGGTCTGACCCCAGCCAGAGGAGAGTTTCCCCCCCCCCGATACCCCCCGATTCCAGTTTCACTCGGGCTCCTTGAGGCCTCACTCGGGCGAACGTGGACGTGATGTGAGGGGCTGTCACTCCCACCTCTGGGGTTCAGGTCTTGTCCCTGTTTGAACCCCGGGCTGTATCGAGGTCAGGAGCTGAGTGACATAAGAACATAAGAAATAGGAGCAGGAGTAGGCCATCTAGCCCTTCGAGCCTGCCCCGCCATTCAATAAGATCATGGCTGATCTGTCGTGGCTCAGTTCCACTTTCCCGCCCTCTCCCCATAACCCTTAATCCCCTCTCTTATCAAAAACCCATCAACCCGCGTCTTAAAAATATTTAGCGAGGCAGCCTCCACCACTTCAACGGGCAGAGAATTCCAGAGATTCACCACCCTTTGAGTGAAGAAGTTCCTCCTCAACTCCGTTCTGAACCGCCCCCCCTTTATCTTGAGGCTGTGCCCCCTAGTCCTACTGTCCTTTCTGAGCGGGAAGAGTCTCTCCACCTCTATCCTATCCATCCCATTCATCATCTTATACGTCTCAATGAGATCTCCCCTCATTCTTCTAAACTCTAACGAGTACAAGCCCCCCCTGGTGAAACCCAAACTGGGGGGGTCACTGAGCGAATGTACTCTATGAACGGTATGCTTTGTCTGTGCAGAGCGCGAGAAACAATACTTCTCCCTGTATCCCAGGACACGTGACAATAATAAATCAGATGAAATTCTCTTGGTCTTGCCTGGTGTGATATTTTCTCCTCTTGCCCTCCCTTCCGCATTCTCACCTCCACCACAGATTGAAAAACATTGAATCAAGCGCCCTCCCCCTCCGTCTCTCTCTCCCTCTCTCTCTCTCCGAGGCCCTGCCCTCCATCTCTGCAACCTCGAATCCTCAGCCCTCACCTACGCCCACGGCGCTGCCTTGCACTCCGCGCCTCTCAGCCCACCACGACCCCCCTCCCCAACCCCACTGCGGCCGAGGGGACACGGATTCTGGCGGGAGGGGGGGGGGGTTGCCGTTAAGAGCCAGAACCCCCCTCCGCCCGAGTCGAGGACCATCCACCCCCCCCCCGCCTCCCCGTTCCACAGAGCCGAGGCTCAGGTAGGTGCGTGTGAGTGAGTGAACGAGCGAGTGCACGGCTCGAGGGGGATGGGGCGGTGGTTTGGACGGAGATGTGCTGGGTTGGTGGAACCTCACAGGAAGAGAGACGAGACACTGGCAATGTGAAGCCTCCCGCCATGTCCAAACGCAACTAAAAACCCCCCCCACCCTCCACCCCACCTCCTCACCGCACAGGAGAGACTCATATAGGAGGGACAGAGAGAGAGAGAAACAGTTACAGACAGAGATAGGGAGGGGGTGTAGGGGGGCTGGAGGAGGTTACAGAAATAGGGAGGGGGTGTAGGGGGGCTGGAGGAGGTTACAGAGATAGGGAGGGGGTGTAGGGGGGCTGGAGGAGGTTACAGAGATAGGGAGGGGGTGTAGGGGGGCTGGAGGAGGTTACAGAGATAGGGAGGGGGTGTAGGGGGGCTGGAGGAGGTTACAGAGATAGGGAGGGGGTGTAGGGGGGCTGGAGGAGGTTACAGAGATAGGGAGGGGGTGTAGGGGGGGCTGGAGGAGGTTACAGAGATAGGGAGGGGGTGTAGGGGGGCTGGAGGGGTCCAGAATTCTGAGGGGGTCCGGACAGAATGGACAGGATCAACTCAATCGCCCCCCCACCCCACCCACTGAGTGACCGATGACCCGGGGCCATCGATTTGAGCATCAGCTGGTCCGTGAGGAAGGGCCGTGTCTCGGAGACGGGATTGGGGAATCGCTCGCTCAGCTCGCTCTGCTCGCGGTTGGAAAGGTTGACGGGTGCTGCAGGGTGCAGGGTCAGAACCCAGGACAGCGGGGGGGGGGTTGGGGGGGGGGACAGGGAAATAGGATTGAAATGGATGGTTAGATATTTCATTCCCAGCACAGGAGCAATGGGCCGAATGGCCCCATTCACCCATTCTCTTTCCCTGGTTGTACACTGAGCAGAACTCCGTGGGGTTCCAAGTGATGTAAATTAGCGGCCATAGAATCACCTTTCGGCCCATCAAGTCTGTACTAACTCTCCGAGAGAGAATCTTACCCAGGCCCTCCCTCCGTAACCTCACCTTTAATCCCCACCCTAACCTGCACATCTTTGGACACTAAGGGACAATTTAGCATGGCCAATCCACCCTAACCTGCACATCTTTGGACACTAAGGGACAATTTAGCATGGCCAATCCACCCTAACCTGCACATCTTTGGACACTAAGGGACAATTTAGCACGGCCAATCCACCCTAACCTACACATCTTTGGACACTAAGGGACAATTTAGCATGGCCAATCCACCCTAACCTACACATCTTTGGACACTAAGGGACAATTTAGCACGGCCAATCCACCCTAACCTACACATCTTTGGACACTAAGGGACAATTTAGCACGGCCAATCCACCCTAACCTACACATCTTTGGACACTAAGGGACAATTTAGCATGGCCAATCCACCCTAACCTGCACATCTTTGGACACTAAGGGACAATTTAGCACGGCCAATCCACCCTAACCTACACATCTTTGGACACTAAGGGACAATTTAGCATGGCCAATCCACCCTAACCTGCACATCTTTGGACACTAAGGGACAATTTAGCATGGCCAATCCACCCTAACCTACACATCTTTGGACACTAAGGGACAATTTAGCACGGCCAATCCACCCTAACCTACACATCTTTGGACACTAAGGGACAATTTAGCACGGCCAATCCACCCTAACCTGCACATCTTTGGACACTAAGGGACAATTTAGCATGGCCAATCCACCCTAACCTGCACATCTTTGGACACTAAGGGACAATTTAGCACGGCCAATCCACCCTAACCTGCACATCTTTGGACACTAAGGGACAATTTAGCACGGCCAATCCACCCTAACCTACACATCTTTGGACACTAAGGGACAATTTAGCACGGCCAATCCACCCTAACCTACACATCTTTGGACACTAAGGGACAATTTAGCACGGCCAATCCCCCTAACCTGCACATCTTTGGACACTAAGGGACAATTTAGCATGGCCAATCCACCCTAACCTACACATCTTTGGACACTAAGGGACAATTTAGCATGGCCAATCCACCCTAACCTACACATCTTTGGACACTAAGGGGCAATTTAGCATGGCCAATCCCCCTAACCTGCACATCTTTGGACACTAAGGGACAATTTAGCATGGCCAATCCACCCTAACCTGCACATCTTTGGACACTAAGGGGCAATTTAGCATGGCCAATCCCCCTAACCTGCACATCTTTGGACACTAAGGGGCAATTTAGCATGGCCAATCCACCCTAACCTACACATCTTTGGACACTAAGGGACAATTTAGCATGGCCAATCCCCCTAACCTGCACATCTTTGGACACTAAGGGGCAATTTAGCATGGCCAATCCACCCTAACCTACACATCTTTGGACACTAAGGGGCAATTTAGCATGGCCAATCCACCCTAACCTACACATCTTTGGACACTAAGGGACAATTTAGCATGGCCAATCCCCCTAACCTGCACATCTTTGGACACTAAGGGACAATTTAGCATGGTCAATCCACCCTAACCTGCACATCTTTGGACACTAAGGGACAATTTAGCACGGCCAATCCACCCTAACCTGTATATCTTCACAGGAAAACTTCACACACTCAATTCCTTGGTTGTATGAGAGTGGTTCACACTGCTGCCTCCCCGTGTTGTCCCAGCATTTCATACTGTTCCAGGGTAATCTCAACTGATGAGAGATACTCTAAGCAATCTGTAATTGGAAATTGATAACTAAATAATCTATAAAGGGTCAGTGCTGAGGGTGCACCGCACTGTCCGAGGGTCAGTGCTGAGGGAGTGCCGCACTGTCCGAGGGTCAGTGCTGAGGGAGTGCCGCACTGTCAGAGGGTCAGTGCTGAGGGAGCGCCGCACTGTCAGAGGGTCAGTGCTGAGGGAGCGCCGCACTGTCCGAGGGTCAGTGCTGAGGGAGCGCCGCACTGTCAGAGGGTCAGTGCTGAGGGAGCGCCGCACTGTCAGAGGGTCAGTGCTGAGGGAGTGCCGCACTGTCAGAGGGTCAGTGCTGAGGGAGCGCCGCACTGTCAGAGGGTCAGTGCTGAGGGAGTGCCGCACTGTCAGAGGGTCAGTGCTGAGGGAGCGCCGCACTGTCAGAGGGTCAGTGCTGAGGGTGCACCGCACTGTCCGAGGGTCAGTGCTGAGGGAGTGCCGCACTGTCAGAGGGTCAGTGCTGAGGGAGTGCCGCACTGTCAGAGGGTCAGTGCTGAGGGAGCGCCGCACTGTCCGAGGGTCAGTGCTGAGGGAGCGCCGCACTGTCAGAGGGTCAGTGCTGAGGGAGCGCCGCACTGTCCGAGGGTCAGTGCTGAGGGAGCACCGCACTGTCAGAGGGTCAGTGCTGAGGGAGTGCCGCACTGTCAGAGGGTCAGTGCTGAGGGAGTGCCGCACTGTCAGAGGGTCAGTGCTGAGGGAGTGCCGCACTGTCAGAGGGTCAGTGCTGAGGGAGCGCCGCACTGTCCGAGGGTCAGTGCTGAGGGAGCGCCGCACTGTCAGAGGGTCAGTGCTGAGGGAGCGCCGCACTGTCAGAGGGTCAGTGCTGAGGGAGTGCCGCACTGTCAGAGGGTCAGTGCTGAGGGAGCGCCGCACTGTCCGAGGGTCAGTGCTGAGGGAGCGCCGCACTGTCAGAGGGTCAGTGCTGAGGGAGCATTAGATAGTGCTATAGTCATAGCAGAATGTAGTGTTACAGTCACAGTGAGGGTGTAGAGAAAGATCAGCTTAATGTGAGGTCGGTCCATTCAAAAGTCTGACAGCAGCAGGGAAGAAGCTGTTCTTGAGTCGGTCGGTACGGGACCTCAGACTTTTGTATCTTTTTCCCGACGGAAGAAGGTGGGAGAGAGAATGTCCGGGGTGTGTGTGGGGGGGGGGTCCTTGATTATCCCGGCTGCTTTTCCCCGAGGCAGCGGGAAGTGTAGACAGAGTCAATGGATGGGAGGCTGGTTTGTGTGATGGGATTGGGGGCTACATTCACCACCCTTTTGTAGTTCCTTGTGGTCTTGGGCAGAGCAGGAGCCCAGACCGAGCTGTGATCCAACCAGAAAGAATGCTTTCTATGGGGCATCTGTAAAAGTTGGTGAGAGTCCGTAGCGGACATGCCAAATTTCCTTAGTCTTCTGAGAAAGTAGAGGCGTTGGTGGGGCTTTCTTAACTATAGTGTCGGCATGGGGGGGACCAGGACAGGTTGTTGGTGATCTGGACACCTAAAAACTTAAATCTCTCGATCCTTTCTACTCCATCCCCGTTGATGTAGACAGGGACATGTTCCCCTTTACACTTCCTGAAGTCGATGAGAATCTCCTTGGTTTTGTTGACATTGAGGGAGAGATTATTGTTGCTGAACCAGTTCACCAGATCCTCGATCTCATTCCTGTTCTCTGTCTCATCATTGTTTGAGATCCGACCCACTACGGTGGGGTCATCAGCAAACTGGAAAATGGAATGGGAGGGGAATTTGTCCGCACGGTGATCGGTGTATAAGGAGTATAGTAGGGGGCTGAGAACACAGCCTTGTGGGGCACCGGTGTTGGGGATGATCGGGGAGGAGGTGTTGTTGCCGATCCTTACTGATTGTGGTCTGAGAGTTCGGAAGTTCAGGGTCCGGTCACAGAGGGAGGAACCGAGGCCCAGGCCACGGAGATTGGGGATGAGTTTTGTGGGAATGATGGTGTTGAAGGCTGAGCTGTCGTCGATAAATCGGAGTCTGGCAGAGGTGTCCGTGTTACCCGGGGGTGAGTGCAGGGACAGGGAGATGGTGTCTGCTGTGGACCTGTTGTGGTGGTTGGCCAACTGTGGTGGATCTGGGTGGTCTTGGGGGAGTGCGGGGGGTGGTGGATACAGGCCTCCGATACCGTGTTGTAATAAAGGTTCTCTGTTTTGGAAAGGTTTTGACCGATTTTCTCTCTCTCTCTCTGTCAGACATGGTGGTCATTGCCGACCTCTGACCCGAGGGAGTGAGAACATGCCCCGTTCCTCTCTGTCCAGCCAGAGCCTACAGGACGCGGTCAGCCTGAGCAGCGCCATGGACGGGCTGACGGACGCCTTGGACACGGGGCTGGACCTGACCGCCGACGACGGCAGCTCCATCGGCTCCGACTCCGAGGCCAACGGGGCCACCGCCTCCCGCCGGACGGACAAGTACGGCTTCATCGGGGGAACGCAGTTCACCGGAGAGTGAGTGTCCGCCGAGCGCGGGGAGGGGGGATTGCAGGCCCGTCGCCGTGGGAACCCGAGTAGGCCTCATCGCGCCCTGTCAATCCCGTTACCACAGGGGCAGGAGAAACTAGGCCCCGATGCCCACCCCCTGTACCCCCCCTGCCTCAGTCCCCCTCACCACCCCAACTGGACTTGGGGCCTGTATCCCATCCCCCGCCCCCCGCCCCAGCTCTCACCAATCCCGTCAGCACAGGCCTCGGATTCGGCCTAATTGCTGCCCTCGAGCCTGTCACTTGTGTCATCCTTGTGTTTGCCCCCTGTCCCTCAATCCTGTCGTCATAGGAACAGGACTCAACCTGCTTTGCCCCCCCCCCCCCGCCCTTGTTCACTGTTACCATGGTAATGGGCCAAGTTGCCCCCACACTCCCCCCTTGAGCCTGTTGCCACGGTGATGGGCCTGTTTGCCCCTTTGGGCCTGTCACTATGGCGATGGGCCTAGTTGCGCCCCCCCCCCCCCACAACTTGAGCCTGTCATCATGGTAATGGGCCTGTTTGCCCCCATTCCCTCCCCCCACCCCCAGGCTTGTCACCCTCACAGCCGGACTGGGCCTACTTTCCCCTTTGAGCTGGTGGGTCAAGGAATAGAGGGTGAGGCCTGTTCATCGCCGTGCAGCCTGATGGTGGGGGAGCGGCCCAGGGCCTGTTTCCGCCCCACCCGACCGGACACCGGAGCCTGCTGTTGTAGGCCGGAGCCTGCTGTCATAGGCCGGAGCCTGCTGTTGTAGGCCGGAGCCTGCTGTCATAGGCCGGAGCCTGCTGTTGTAGGCCGGAGCCTGCTGTCATAGGCCGGAGCCTGAGAAGATGAGCTGATGAGTCGGTGAGCGGTTTTTATCAGTGAGCCAGGTTCTTTCCGCATCTTAAACCCTCACCACATCCTGTGATCAGAGCCCGAGTCGCCCTGGCAATCAGCACTCAGGCTGCGGTTTGTCTTCTTCAACTTAATCCACCCCCGAAAGAGGAAGTGTGAGTTTTATGAGCTCGGCCATGCCAAAAGACTCGGGGGGGGCGGGGGGGGGGGGGGAGGGAGGCGTGGGGTGGGGAGGGAGAGGGAGCGAGGGGGGAGGGGAAGGGAAGGGGAGGGAGGGAGGAGAGAGGGGGAGTGAGGGGGGAGGAGGGGATGGGGGAAGAAAAGGGGGGGGGGCCTCGGAGGGAAGGGAGGGGGTAGTAGGGGTTGAGGGGGGTGGTGGTGGGGATTGAGGGGGTTGAGGGGGGGGGTGGTGGGGATTGAGGGGGTTGAGGGGGGGGTGGTGGGGATTGAGGGGGTTGAGGGGGGGGGTGGTGGGGATTGAGGGGGTTGAGGGGGGGGGTTGTTGGGGGAGATCCTGATCCCAGGGATAGATTGTTCGAACAGGATCCCATTACGAAGCAGATCATCGAGTCCTACAGTGTGGAGAGGCCATTCAGCCCATCGAGTCTGCACCAACCACAATCCCACCCGGGCCTTTCCCCCCCGTAACCCCACACATTTACCCTGCTAATCTCCCCCCCCCCCCCCGACACCAGTGATGGTGACCCCCAGGGTGTTGATAGTCGGGGGGGGGGGGGATTCAGTGATGGTGACCCCCAGGATGTTGATAGTCGGGGGGGTGGATTCAGTGATGGTAACCCCCAGGATGTTGATAGTTGGGGGGGCGGATTCAGTGATGGTAACCCCCAGGATGTTGATAGTGGGGGGGGATTCAGTGATGGTAACCCCCAGGATGTTGATAGTTGGGGGGGGGGGATTCAGTGATGGTAACCCCCAGGATGTTGATAGTTGGGGGGGGGGATTCAGCGATGGTGACCCCCAGGATGTTGATAGTTGGGGGGGGGGATTCAGTGATGGTAACCCCCAGGATGTTGATAGTTGGGGGGGGGGATTCAGCGATGGTAACCCCCAGGATGTTGATAGTTTGGGGGGGGGGATTCAGTGATGGTAATGCCATTGAGGGTCATGGGGGGGGGATGGTTAGAGGATGGGGGGAGTGGGGAGGTGCCTGGGAGAATGTTCCCTGCTACTTGTTATCCGGATCCTGGGTATGGTCCAGGGGTTGCAGTGTTTGGACAGGGAGGGTGGGTGTTGTACGATATAAACCCCCCCCCCCCGCCCCACTCCCAGCAGTGGGGGTTAACGTTCGGAGATATTATTCCCAGCCTGTCTCATTCTCCCTTTCTCAGGAGCGACGAAATTTCCACGGAGGTTGTGAGGCAGAGGGAGATGAAATGGGTCGAAATGACCAAAACCTGGGACAGATGGATCCTGAGGAAGCATCAGAAGGTGAGAGTTCCCCAGCCAACGGACGCTGCGTAGCTCCGGGCTCCAGACTCCGGTCTCTCCAGTCTCTCCAGTCTCTCCGGTCTCCAGTCTCTCCAGTCTCCCCGGTCTCTCTGGTCTCCCCAGTCTCTCCGGTCTCCAGTCTCTCTGGTCTCTCCGGTCTCTCCAGTCTCTCCAGTCTCCCCGGTCTCTCTGGTCTCCCCAGTCTCTCCGGTCTCCAGTCTCTCCGGTCTCTCCAGTCTCTCCAGTCTCTCCGGTCTCCAGTCTCTCCGATCTCTCTGGTCTCCAGTCTCTCCGGTCTCTCCGGTTTCCGGTCTCTCCAGTCTCTCCGGTCTCCAGTCTCTCCGGTCTCTCCGGTCTCTCCAGTCTCTCCAGTCTCTCCGGTCTCTCCGGTCTCCAGTCTCTCCGGTCTCTCCAGTCTCTCCGGTCTCTCCAGTCTCTCCGGTCTCCAGTCTCTCCGGTCTCCAGTCTCTCTGGTCTCTCCGGTCTCCAGTCTCTCCAGTCTCTCCAGTCTCTCCGGTCTCCAGTCTCTCCAGTCTCTCCAGTCTCTCCGGTCTCCAGTCTCTCCGGTCTCCAGTCTCTCCGGTCTCCAGTCTCTCTGGTCTCTCCGGTCTCCAGTCTCTCCAGTCTCTCCAGTCTCTCCGGTCTCCAGTCTCTCCGGTCTCCAGTCTCTCCAGTCTCTCCAGTCTCTCCGGTCTCCAGTCTCTCCGGTCTCTCCGGTCTCTCCAGTCTCCGGTCTCTCCGGTCTCTGGTCTCCAGTCTCCGGTCTCTCCGGTTTCCGGTCTCTCTGGTCTCCGGTCTCTCCGGTCTCCGGTCTCTCCGGTTTCCGGTCTCTCCGGTCTCCGGTCTCTCCGGTCTCCGGTCTCTCCGGTTTCCGGTCTCTCCGGTCTCCGGTCTCTCCAGTCTCTCCGGTCTCTCCGGTCTCTCCGGTTTCCGGTCTCTCCGGTCTCCGGTCTCCGGTCTCTCCGGTCTCTCCGGTTTCCGGTCTCTCTGGTCTCTCCAGTCTCTCCAGTCTCCGGTCTCTCCGGTTTCCGGTCTCTCCGGTCTCTCCGGTTTCCGGTCTCTCCGGTCTCCAGTCTCTCCGGTTTCCGGTCTCTCTGGTCTCTCCAGTCTCTCCAGTCTCCGGTCTCTCCGGTTTCCGGTCTCTCCGGTTTCCGGTCTCTCCGGTCTCCGGTCTCTCCGGTCTCCGGTCTCTCCGGTCTCTCCGGTCTCCGGTCTCTCCGGTCTCCGGTCTCTCCGGTTTCCGGTCTCTCCGGTCTCCGGTCTCTCCGGTCTCTCCGGTCTCTCCGGTTTCCGGTCTCTCTGGTCTCTCCAGTCTCTCCAGTCTCCGGTCTCTCCGGTTTCCGGTCTCTCCGGTTTCCGGTCTCTCCGGTCTCCGGTCTCTCCGGTCTCCGGTCTCTCCGGTCTCTCCGGTCTCCGGTCTCTCCGGTCTCCGGTCTCTCCGGTTTCCGGTCTCTCCGGTCTCCGGTCTCTCCAGTCTCTCCGGTCTCTCCGGTCTCTCCGGTTTCCGGTCTCTCCGGTCTCCGGTCTCCGGTCTCTCCGGTCTCTCCGGTTTCCGGTCTCTCTGGTCTCTCCAGTCTCTCCAGTCTCCGGTCTCTCCGGTTTCCGGTCTCTCCGGTCTCCGGTCTCTCCGGTCTCCGGTCTCTCCGGTCTCTCCGGTCTCTCCGGTTTCCGGTCTCTCTGGTCTCTCCAGTCTCTCCAGTCTCCGGTCTCTCCGGTTTCCGGTCTCTCCGGTCTCCGGTCTCTCCGGTCTCCGGTCTCTCCGGTCTCTCCGGTTTCCGGTCTCTCCGGTCTCCAGTCTCTCCGGTCCCCGGTCTCTCCGGTCTCCAGTCTCTCCGGTCTCCGGTCTCTCCAGTCTCTCCGGTCTCTCCAGTCTCTCCAGTCTCCGGTCTCTCCGGTCTCCGGTCTCCGGTCTCTCCGGTCTCTCCGGTTTCCGGTCTCTCTGGTCTCTCCAGTCTCTCCGGTTTCCGGTCTCTCCGGTCTCCGGTCTCTCCGGTCTCCGGTCTCTCCGGTCTCTCCGGTTTCCGGTCTCTCCGGTCTCCAGTCTCTCCGGTCCCCGGTCTCTCCGGTCTCCAGTCTCTCCGGTTTCCGGTCTCTCCGGTCTCTCCGGTCTCCGGTCTCTCCGGTCTCTCCGGTTTCCGGTCTCTCCGGTCTCCAGTCTCTCCGGTTTCCGGTCTCTCCGGTCTCCGGTCTCTCCGGTCTCTCCGGTCTCTCCGGTCTCCGGTCTCTCCGGTCTCTCCGGTCTCCGGTCTCTCCGGTTTCCGGTCTCTCCGGTTTCCGGTCTCTCCGGTCTCTCCGGTCTCCGGTCTCTCCGGTCTCTCCGGTCTCCGGTCTCTCCGGTCTCTCCGGTCTCCGGTCTCTCCGGTCTCCGGTCTCCGGTCTCTCCGGTCTCCGGTCTCTCCGGTCTCCGGTCTCTCCGGTCTCTCCGGTCTCCGGTCTCTCCGGTCTCCGGTCTCCGGTCTCTCCGGTCTCCGGTCTCCGGTCTCTCCGGTCTCCGGTCTCCGGTCTCTCCGGTCTCCGGTCTCCCCGGTCTCTCCAGTCTCTCCGGTCTCTCCGGTCTCCGGTCTCCGGTCTCTCCGGTCTCCGGTCTCTCCGGTCTCCCCGGTCTCTCCGGTCTCTCCGGTCTCCAGTCTCTCCGGTCTCTCCGGTCTCTCTGGTCTCTCCGGTTTCCGGTCTCCATCATCTCAGTCAGTTAGGATTATATTCACCGGTGTTTAGAAGAGGGCGAGGGGGTTCATAGGAATTCCACAGCCAGAGAGTCACAGAGATTTACAGCATGGAAACAGGCCCTTCGGCCCAACTTGTCCATGCTGCCCCTTTTTTAACCCCTGAAGCTAATCCTAATTGCCCACATTTGGCCCATATCCCTCTATACCCATCGTACCCATGGAACTGTCTAAATGCTTTTTAAAAGATAAAATTGTCCCAACCTCTACTACTGCCTCTGGCAGCTCGTTCCAGACACTCACCACCCTCTGGGTGAAAAAATTGCCCCTCTGGACCCTTCTGTATCTCTCCCCTCTCACCTTAAACCTCTGCCCTCTAGTTTTAGACTCCCCTACCTTTGGGGAAAAGATATTGACTATCTAGCTGATCTGTGCCCCTCATTATTTTGTAGACCTCTATAAGATCACCCCTCAGCCTCCTACACTCCAGAGAAAAAAGCCCCAGTCTATCCAGCCTCTCCTTATAACTCAATCCATCAAGTCCCGGTAGCATCCTAGTAAATCTTTTCTGCACTCTTTCTAGTTTAATAATATCCTCTCTATAATAGGGTGACCAGAACTGTACACAGTATTCCAAGTGTGGCCTTACCAATGTCTTGTACAACTTCAACAAGACGTCCCAACTCCTGTATTCAATGTTCTGACCAATGAAACCAAGCATGTCGAATGCCTTCTTCACCACTCTGTCCACCTGTGACTCCACTTTCAAGGAGCTATGAACCTGTACCCCTAGATCTCTTTGTTCTGTAACTCTCCCCAACGCCCTACCACTAACTGAGTAAGTCCTGCCCTGGTTCAATCGACCAAAATGCATCACCTCGAATTTATCTGAATTAAACTCCATCTGCCATTCGTCAGCCCACTGGCCCAATTGATCAAGATCCCATTGCAATTGGAGATAACTTCCTTCACTGTCCACTGTGCCACCAATCTTGGTGCCATCTGCAAACTTACTAACCATGCCCCCTATACTGTCATCCAAATCATTAATATAAATGACAAATAACAGTGGGCCCAGCACTGATCCCTGAAGCACACCGCTGGTCACAGGCCTCCAGTTTGTAAAACAACTCTCTACAACCACCCTCTGTCTAACACAGATTGGAAATATACAGTAAATGGCAGAACCCTTCAGAGTATTGATAGGCAGAGGGATCTGGGTGTACAGGTACACAGGTCACTGAAAGTGACAATGCAGGTGGAGAAGGTAGTCAGGAAGGCATACGGCAACGCTTGCCTTCATCGGCCGGGGCACTGAGTTTAAAAATTGGCAAGTCACGTTGCAGCTTTATAGAACCTTAGTGAGGCTGCACTTGGAATATAGTGTTCAATTCTGGTCGCTACACTACCAGAAGGATGTGGAGGCTTTGGAGAGGGTACAGAAAAGATTTACCAGGATGTTGCCTGGTATGGAGGGCATCAGCTATGAGGAGAGGTTGGAGAAACTTGGTTTGTTCTCACTGGAGGTTGAGGGGAGACCTGATAGAAGTCTACAAGATTATGAGGGGCACGGACAGAGTGGATAGTCAGAAGCTTTTTCCCAGGGTGGAAGAGTCAATTACTGGGGGCACAGGTTTAAGGTGCGAGGGACAAGGTTTAAAGGAGATGTACGAGGCAGATTTTTTACACAGAGGGTGGTGGGTGTCTGGAACTCACTGCCGGGGGAGGGAGTGGAAGCGGATACGTTAGTGAGATTTAAGGGGAGTCTGGACAAGTACATGAACAGGATGGGAATAGAGGGATATGGTCCCCGGAAGGGTAGAGGGTTTTAGTTCAGACGGGGGGGGGCAGCATGGTCAGGGCAGGCTTGGAGGGGCCGAAGGGCCTGTTCCTGAGCTGGAATTTTCTTTGTTCTCTGGACAAGAATCAGACTCAGCGAGACCTTGGAGTCCTCGTGTATCAGTCACTGAGAGTAAGCGCGCAGGTACAGCAGGCAGTAGAGAAGGGAAATGGTATGTTCACAGTGAGAGGATTTGAGCAGAGGGACAGGGATGTTTTACTGCAATTGTACAGGGTGTTGGTGAGGCCACACCTGGAGTATTGTGTACAGTTTTGGTTTCCTTATCTGGGGAAGGATGTTCCTTGCTATAGAGGGAGCACAGCGAAGGTTTCCCAGGCTGATTCCTGGGATGACAGGTCTGTCATATGAGGAGAGACTGAGTGGGTTAGGATTCTATTCACTGGAGTTTAGAAGAGTGAGAGGGGATCTGATAGAAACTTATAAAATTCACACAGGGTTAGACAGGGTCGATTCAGAAAGAATGTTCCCCATGGTGGTGGGAGAGTCCAGAACTAGGGGGTCAGAGTTTGAGGATAAGGGGGAAACCTTTTAGGACTGAGGTGGGGGGGAAATTTCTTCCCCCAGAGGGTGGGGAATGTGTGGGATTCACTCCCACAGAAAGTAGTTGAGGCCAAAACGTTGTGAGATTTCAGGAAGAAATTAGATTTCACTCTTGGGGCGAAAGGGATTGAGGGATATGGGGGGGAGAGGGGGGGGATCAGGATATTGAATTGGATGATCAGCCAGACTCACTAATGACCGCTGCCCTTTCACCCCTAGGTGAGGTTACGTTGTCGGAAGGGCATTCCAGCCTCCGTGAGGGCACTCAGCTGGCCAACACTGTGTGCGGGAAGTATCAAGAAACAGGAGAATAAAGGAGTTTACCAGGTAAGGAACCAGAAACACCCCGGGGTTAGATCCAGAGTAAAGCTCCCTCTACACTGTCCCCCCCATCAAACACTCCCAGGACAGGTACAGCACGGGGTTAGATACAGAGTAAAGCTCCCTCTACACTGTCCCCCCATCAAACACTCCCAGGACAGGTACAGCACGGGGTTAGATACAGAGTAAAGCTCCCTCTACACTGTCCCCCCATCAAACACTCCCAGGACAGGTACAGCACGGGGTTAGATCCAGAGTAAAGCTCCCTCTACACTGTCCCCCCATCAAACACTCCCAGGACAGGTACAGCACGGGGTTAGATCCAGAGTAAAGCTCCCTCTACACTGTCCCCCCATCAAACACTCCCAGGACAGGTACAGCACGGGGTTAGATACAGAGTAAAGCTCCCTCTACACTGTCCCCCCATCAAACACTCCCAGGACAGGGACAGCACGGGGTTAGATACAGAGTAAATCTCCCTCTACACTGTCCCCCCCATCAAACACTCCCAGGACAGGTACAGCACGGGGTTAGATACAGAGTAAAGCTCCCTCTACACTGTCCCCCCCATCAAACACTCCCAGGACAGGTACAGCACGGGGTTAGATACAGAGTAAAGCTCCCTCTACACTGTCCCCCCATCAAACACTCCCAGGACAGGTACAGCACGGGGTTAGATACAGAGTAAAGCTCCCTCTACACTGTCCCCCATCAAACACTCCCAGGACAGGTACAGCACGGGGTTAGATACAGAGTAAAGCTCCCTCGACACTGTCCCCCCATCAAACACTCCCAGGACAGGTACAGCACGGGGTTAGATACAGAGTAAAGCTCCCTCGACACTGTCCCCCCATCAAACACTCCCAGGACAGGTACAGCACGGGGTTAGATACAGAGTAAAGCTCCCTCTACACTGTCCCCCCATCAAACACTCCCAGGACAGGTACAGCACGGGGTTAGATACAGAGTAAAGCTCCCTCTACACTGTCCCCATCAAACACTCCCAGGACAGGTACAGTACGGGGTTAGATAGGTCACAGAGATAAACACATGGAAACAGGCCCTTCGGCCCAACTTGTCCATGCTGCCCTTTGTTTTTGAAACAGTTAAGCTGGTCCCAATTGCCCACATTTAGCTCATATCCCTCTATACCTGTCATACTAATGCTTTTAAAAGACAAAATTGCACCCACCTCTATTTATTCCAGCTTGGCAGCTCGTTGCAGACACTCACCACCCTCTGGGTGAAAAAATTGCCCCTCTGGACCCTTTTGTATCTCTCCCCTCTCACCTTAAACCTCTGCCCTCTAGTTTTAGACTCCCCTACCTTTGGGGAAAAGATATTGACTATCTCGCTGATCTGTGCCCCTCATTATTTTATAGACCTCTATAAGATCACCCCTCAGCCTCCTACGCTCCAGAGAAAAAAGTCCCAGTCTATCCCAGCCTCTCCTTATAACTCAATCCCTCAAGTCCCGGTAGCATCCTAGTAAATCTTTTCTGCACTCTTTCTAGTTTAATAATATCCTTTCTATAATAGGGTGACCAGAACTGTACACAGTATTCCAAGTGAGGCCTTACCAATGTCTTGTACAACTTCAACAAGACGTCCCAACTCCTGTATTCAATGTTCTGACCGATGAAACCAAGCATGCCGAACGCCTTCTTCACCACTCTGTCCACCTGTGATTCCACTTTCAAGGAGCTATGAACCTGTACCCCGAGATCTCTTTGTTCTGTAACTCTCCCCAACGCCCTACCATTAACTGAGTAAGTCCTGCCCTGGTTCAAGCGACCAAAATGCATCACCTCGAATTTATCTAAATTAAACTGCATCTGACATTCGTCAGCCCACTGGCCCAATTGATCAAGATCCCATTGCAATTGGAGATAACCTTCTTCACAGTCCACTATGCCACCAATCTTGGTGTCATCTCCAAACTTACTAACCATGCCCCCTATATTCTCATCCAAATCATTAATATAAATGACAAATAACAGTGGACCCAGCACTGATCCCTGAGGCACACCGCTGGTCACAGGCCTCCAGTTTGAAAAACAATTCTCTACAACCACCCTCTGGCTTCTGTCAAGAAGCCAATTTTGAATCCATTTAGATACCTCACCCTGGATCCTGTGAGATTTAACTTTATGCAACAACCTTGTCAAAGGCCTTGCTAAAGTCCATGTAGACAACATCAACTGCACTGCCCTCATCTACCTTCTTGGTTACCCCTTCAAAAAACTCAATCAAATTTGTGAGAGATGATTTTTTCCACTCACAAAGCCATGCTGACTGTCCCTAATCAGTCCTTGTGTCTCTAAATGCCTGTAGATCCTGTCTCTCAAAATACCTTCCAACAATTTACCCACCACAGATGTGAGGCTCACTGGCCTATAGTTCCCAGGCTTTTCCCTGCAGCCTTTTTTAGACAAAGACACATGTATTGAGATACAGTGAGAAGAATTGTTTCTCGTACGCTATACTGACAAAGCATACCGTTCATGGAGTACAGAGGGGAGAAGGAAAGGGGAGGGTGCAGAATGTAGTGTTACAGTCACAGCGAGGGTGTAGAGAAAGATCAGCTTAATGTGAGGTCGGTCCATTCAAAAGTCTGACAGCAGCAGAGAAGAAGCTGTTCTTGAGTCGGTCGGTACGGGACCTCAGACTTTTGTATCTTTTCCCCGATGGAAGAAGGTGGAAGAGAGAATGTCCGGGGTGTGTCGGGGGGGGGGGTCCTTGATTATACCGGCTGCTTTTCCCCGAGGCAGCGGGAAGTGTAGACAGAGTCAATGGATGGGAGGCTGGTTTGTGTGATGGGATTGGGGGCTACATTCACCACCCTTTTGTAGTTCCTTGTGGTCTTGGGCAGAGCAGGAGCCCAGAACGAGCTGTGATACAACCAGAAAGAATGCTTTCTATGGGGCTTCTGTAAAAGTTGGTGAGAGTCCGTAGCGGACATGCCAAATTTCCTTAGTCTTCTGAGAAAGTAGAGACGTTGGTGGGGCTTTCTTAACTATAGTGTCGGCATGGGGGGGGGGACCAGGACAGGTTGTTGGTGATCTGGACACCTAAAAACTTGAAGTTCTTGAGTACCGGTTTGGGATGATGGAGGTGCTTGGTAAATGCAGATTGATTCTGATGCTCCTGATAGTTTCTTCCCCCCCCCACAAACCCCCCGCCCCACCAGCGTCCCACTCACCCTCTCGTTTTGTGCCTTGCAGCGGTTACACCAAGCCCCCGGTGAACGGCAGTGGTTAGACGCCATTGAGAAGGACCTACATCGGCAGTTCCCCTTCCATGAGATGTTTCTATCGCGAGAAGGAAATGGGTAAGAGTGAATTCTGTAACCACCAAATTATCCACAGTCTCCACAATTCCCTCAAGCTCCTCCTCCTGTTCCCGTGTAACAGGCTGGAGAAGGGGCCGAATGGCCTCCTCCTGTTCCCGTGTAACAGGCTGGAGAAGGGGCCGAATGGCCTCCTCCTGTTCCTGTGTAACAGGCTGGAGAAGGGGCTGAATGGCCTCCTCCTGTTCCTGTGTAACAGGCTGGAGAAGGGGCTGAGTGGCCTCCTCCTGTTCCCGTGTAACAGGCTGGAGAAGGGGCTGAATGGCCTCCTCCTGTACCCGTGTAACAGGCTGGAGAAGGGGCTGAGTGGCCTCCTCCTGTTCCTGTGTAACAGGCTGGAGAAGGGGCCGAATGGCCTCCTCCTGTTCCCGTGTAACAGGCTGGAGAAGGGGCTGAGTGGCCTCCTCCTGTTCCTGTGTAACAGGCTGGAGAAGGGGCCGAATGGCCTCCTCCTGTTCCTGTGTAACAGGCTGGAGAAGGGGCTGAATGGGGCCTCCTCCTGTTCCCGTGTAACAGGCTGGAGAAGGGGCTGAATGGCCTCCTCCACACTCTAATTTCCCTCTCTGTGTGTTTGTCACAGCAGAAGGGATCTCTACAACATTCTGAAGGCCTACACTGTGTATAAGAGTGATGAGGGTTACTGCCAGGCTCAGGGTCCTGTGGCCGCCGTCCTCCTGATGCACATGCCCGCTGAGGTAAGTTTAGATTTGTTGACTTCTCGAAGGACAAGGGCAGCAGATACCTGGGAACACCCCCCACCTGGAGGTTCCCCTCCGAGTCACTCACCATCCCGACTGGGAAATATATCGGCCGTTCCTTCACTGTCACTGGGTCAAAATCCTGGAACTCCCTCCCTAACAGCACTGTGGGTGTACCTACACCACACGGGGACTGACTGATGTCCAATAACAATCCTGGAACTCCCTCCCTAACAGCACTGTGGGTGTACCTACACCTCAGGGACTGCAGCTGGTTTAAGATGGTGACTCACCCGCCCACCCTCTCAAGGGGCAGCCAGTGACGCTCTCACCCCGTGATACACTGGTAGGGGAGCTGGAGTGAGGGATAAGGGGAGAAAGTGGGTGGGGTGGAGGATTAGAGACACTCTGAGTGAGTGTGGGTGAATATTTTGGGGTTGGGGAAGGTTGCTTACAGGATGACAGAGTTCCGAGCTCATTCCAGCTCAATAACATTCCTCCCCTCTCTCATTTCTGTCTCTCACAGGACGCTTTCTGGTGCTTTGTTCAAATCTGTGAACTCTATGTCCCAGGTTACTACAGCCCAGGCCTGGTGAGGATTATCAACCACTCTCCCTGCGCTGTGATCACTATTCCCTCTCTCTCTCTGTTGCTCCCCCTGCGCTGTGATCACTATTCCCTCTCTCTCCGTGTTGCTCCCCCTGCGCTGTGATCACTATTCCCTCTCTCTCCGTGTTGCTCCCCCTGCGCTGTGATCACTATTCCCTCTCTCTCTCTGTTGCTCCCCCTGCGCTGTGATCACTGTTCCCCCTCTCTCCGTGTTGCTCCCCCTGCACTGTGATCACTATTCCCTCTCTCTCTGTGTTGCTCCCCCTGCGCTGTGATCACTATTCCCTCTCTCTCTGTGTTGCTCCCCCTGCGCTGTGATCACTATTCCCCCTCTCTCTCTGTGTTGTTCCCCCTGCGCTGTGATCACTATTCCCCTCTCTCTCCGTGTTGCTCCCCCTGCACTGTGATCACTATTCCCTCTCTCTCCGTGTTGCTCTCCCTGCGCTGTGATCACTATTCCCTCTCTCTGTAGCTGCTCCCTGCGCTGTGATCACTATTCCCTCTCTCTCCGTGTTGCTCCCCCTGCGCTGTGATCACTATTCCCTCTCTCTCCGTGTTGCTCCCCCTGCGCTGTGATCACTATTCCCTCTCTCTCCGTGTTGCTCCCCCTGCGCTGTGATCACTATTCCCTCTCTCCGTGTTGCTCCCCCTGACTGCTGTGTGTTTTTTTACCCTGGTTAGGAGGCAGTACAGCTTGACGGGCAAGTCTTGTTCAGTCTCCTGCGGAAGGTCAGTATTGTGGCTTACAAACACTTGAAGAAACACCAGGTGGATCCGTTACTCTACATGACCGAGTGGTTTATGTGTCTGTTCTCTCGGACGCTGCCCTGGGCCACGGTGCTGCGAGTCTGGGACATGTTCTTCAGTGAAGGTGAGAACGCAGGAGAGAGAGAGAGAGAGAGAGAGAGAGAGAGAGAAAGAGACAGAGAGAGAGAGACAGAGAGAGAGAGACAGAGAGAGAGAGAGACAGAGAGACGAGAGAGAGAGACAGAGAGAGAGAGAGACAGAGAGAGAG